>NC_134182.1:14956995-15256995 GCF_964188355.1 Buteo buteo
GAATCATTGTCAAGTCTGTAAACGGGTATTTCACTCAGTTATGAAGACTTATAAAATAAATTATGCAGGCATTTCTGGAGACAATAGGTGGAGATGCAGAGAGGTTGCCTTCAGTGGAAGCATTACTGAAGCTGCTTGTCTTGGTAGGAATTAATTTCAACAGGGTAGTAGAAAGTGTGGTTACTACCTTAAAAAGAGCACTATCATCCCCACCATATTAACGTGGTGAGAATTGTATTGCTGCTTCATCCAAGTATGTGTATCCTAGCAGAGTAAAGAAGTAAGCATGTAGCAGGGGAAGAACACAGTGTTTCTAATTGGTTTGTACAGGCCAATTAAAAAACAAGTCTATTTTATGTTATGTACAACAATGTATGTAATTTAATTTAGATTCACCTTTGATATCAAACTCTGCCTAGATGTAGGAGCCCCGAGCTCTGTGAGGGCTTTTGTAGCTGAGAGCTGATTCATAGACCTGTAAAGATACCTGCAATTTGCAGTGTACTTTGAGTGCTGACTGCTTCTGAAAGTGGAATTTGGGATTGCTCAACTACTTCTGGGATTAGGCCCTGACTTGGCATACCCTGGCTTGTACTCCTTGTCAGATTGCTAAGCACTAAATTAATTTGCAGAGCAAATCAAATTCTGATGTGGGAGTAGAGCCTGGGTGTTTTCCAGACTTCAGTGGTGACTGATGTATTTGAGCACAGAAAAACAATTTTCTCCCTCTCTCATCACAAGGCTTTTCAGCCATCAGAAGTCTGGAAGGCAAACAGATGAGGAAGGTAGAGAAAATGGTGTTGTGGTGTTTTGATTTTTTTTTACTCTGCTCATTTACATGTCATCTGTGAAACCTGAATACTACCCCAAACTCATCCCAACAATTTTATGCAGCAAACTTATTTCTGAAGACACAATCTCTTTCTGATGCAAAAGGATCATCTCTCTTATTACTTTGTAATAGGAGCTTTGTTTCTTATTAAAATATTCAGAGTTTTCACCAGATGAATGGGGGGGGGGGTGTTAAATGTAAATAAGCAAAAAGATTTGTCTTGCTTTGTTGCAACTCACATTCTCAGTTTTATTTGGGAGATAAACACCACAAAACTAGCTACTGGAATGCTCACATAGCCCCTTTCCCCTCCTTCTTAGGCATCCATATCCCCATACAATGCAAAGGGAGAACTGAGCTGCTAGGGAAGAGTTTCTCAAAAGCACGCTGACTAGAGAGCAGCATACGCTATAAGAAGGGGTCAGGCTTCATTTAAGCAGGTAATTTGTCAGAAACTGGAGTCAAGTCTTACTTGTGGTGTGTGTGTGAGGGGGAGAAAAAGAGAAATTGAACTCAGGTTAGAAAACTCAGATGAGCTGTGGCAGACAAGACCAAATCTGTATCATGTTTCAGAGCAAGATGTTGCTATATCTCAGGCCATGTAAATATGCTAGGAGAAGCTGAAGAGATTGGCCAAGATGATCAAAGGAGAGGGAATTTCTGTTCTGAGAGTCCTCTTGAGGACTGCAGCGTAAGGGCTCTGATCTGTGGGGCTGCATCAGTACTTAGGTGGCTCTATCCATAGGAAATAACCTAGATGCTGAGTGCAGAAACTTAGGGTAAAATACGCACAGCACAGTGAGAAGCAGGGCTTTTAGAACCAAGCAGAATATTATGCCAATGCAAATGTGTTGCAGGTGGTAGATGAAAGGCTGATTTGCATTTCTCTGCATGGAACTGCACTGTTTTATGTAGACACAACATCAGAATATAAATTGTTAAGAAATCAAAGTCAGCTGGCGGACATTCATTGTGTTTAAGTGGTGGTCTGAAGTGGGTAAAGAGACAGGAGCTGAACTACTTTTGTGATCCTAGATTTAGCTGTTAGCATATCTCACTTTCCCCCAAAGCAGCCCACACGATGCAGTAAATAAAATCTGAAATTCTTTTACTATAGCTAAGCTTTGTTATGATTATGGGTTTTGTCTGTCATTAACTTCCTCCAAAATATACAGTTCCTTTCAGTTTTCACTTACCTTATTTCTTTGGAAGTTATACAATGAATTTATAAGATAAGATTAGAAGGGTTTTTTCCCCCTCAGGCTTTGCAAGTAAGCAAAAATGCAGTAAATACACCATGAAGTCTGTGAACTGTGTAAGCGCCGAAAGTCTTCTTGTCACAAATACTACTGTATGATGAAAAGTTCAAGACACAAAGGTATGTCGAGGACTGTTCCCTGGTACCTGGGATGCACCTGCTATCCCATAGCCGTGAGGGGTTGAGCATCATGTCAGGACCACCACAGAAGCTTTCACTGGTCTCATCAAGTTGACTACACAAGACTAGTAGTTGCTAGTCCATGTAATCCAAAGCTCTCTTGACAAAACTAGCTATATAGCACAAACACTTTCATTTCAGTGCATATTAAGAAAGTTTTGTCCATATAGCTATAAAGGTGCATTCTCACAGCAGGATTTTTGCCATGTTTCAACAGAAGATGCATTTCCCAAAGCAATGCAGTTTCATTTGAGAATGAGTCTGATTTAGAGGCAGAGAACATCCAAGCAAATGTTTGTTGACTGCATCTCTGTCCTGATGGAGAAGGGAGCAAGGGGGAACTTAACATTTACAAACAGGAAAAAGAATGACTATGACATAGTGGTAAAGTCAAGCCAAAGGATGTGAATGGTTTATCTCTGGTAAAGTGCAGCTTGATTTGGCTCCTTATAAAACCTGTCCAATGGAAAACAATGTCTCAGGTATGAGGCAGTACTTCTGTGCAGAAGGATGGCAAATAAGTAGTGCATAGAAAATTAAGATGGAAGTGAAGCAGTAGAGACAAAACTAAGAAGGAAGAAAATGTCGAGTTACATATTTAGGAAACTCCTGCTTGTTGAGAGGAGGAAAAAAATTGTGCGAGACTAGCTGTCATTTTAGCATAAATGACTGTTCAGGAGACAATCCTAAAAGGTTTTGAAGAGAGTCCAAATCAAGCCTCCGTTTTTTCTCATAATTAGCCAGTCAGAACTGATCTTCCCGATACACCTGCACATTAACAGCGCCAACAGAGAACAGCTCAGGAGCAGGAGGATGCTCCTAAGCCCTTATCTCTGCATGTGAACCACTTGCTGCTGTGAACTGCAGGCTGACAAGCACAAGTTGTGCCGCAGGACATACTGTAAGCCGGGTGATAACAGGCATACAATAATGAGTGAACAGATATAAACAATCCTAAATTTAATTTTCTTTTCTAAACCAACACTTCTTTGCTATCAGAATAATACAGTAGAATAGCATCAGCTAAATTTGCATAAAGGATTTATGGGGTTTTGCATTCATGATTTGGCCTGTTAACAGTAGGCCTATATAGTTTATCTTTCAAATTATCACTCAGAACTATAAATGACCTTTTGCCTGCCAAAATAATGAGCTGAACATGGTTTTAAATGTTTTTTTTTAATCCCAAGTCTAATTTAGGACTATGACCTTTTACTAGGATATTCTCTGCCTCATAATTCTTCTCTAATGAAAAACATGGATCTAAATTAGATCACAGGAAGGTGCAAATGTGTCTGATAAAAAGCTATGGTAAAATGCAATCTATGACTATATTGTACCTCCATAAAAGGGGACAAAATTGGCCCATATGTTAAACTGATAAGTAACTGATAACGCTTCTGATGTGTATATTGCCAATTTTCCTATCTGATAGGAATTTTATGTTTCCATTTTTGGTTGCTGAGTAATTGTGGGATATTTGCTAATGAGCAAATAATCCATGTAAATGAGGATGTACTGATACCTAAAAAATCTTGTAGCCAGTTGAATTAGTAATAATTTACTATACTGGTGCATACTGATATAAGTTATGCCTTCATAGATACGGCAAACTTTCTATACTGTTGGAAAGTCATATAATGGGTTTAGGCTTATTAAAGGCAGGCCAAATTCTTTTCAAATACAGGAAAATCTTGAAAAAAAAAAAGAGACAAATTATATTTATCTAACTTTCATTTTGATGGAAGGGGAGGAGAAGATATATTTAAAAAAAATGAAACAGCACAGGAATGGGTTGGGGACCAAGGATAATCCATCATGAACTGGGAGATGCAGGGAGAGGCAAGATTGTAAGGGACAGAAAAAAAAAATACAATATGTTTTATATTGTAGTGCAGACTATTGTACCGGTTAAACTTCAGCTCATTTTTGTGTGTTCCTCTCTTAGTGTATAGCTCTAATGTATTCTTCAGAGCAAGAAAAAAAATTAATTGTATAAAACCAAAAAGGTTAAGTTGCAGAAAAAACGATATGGAATTGTTAACTTCCATATGTACCTTCGTTTTATGCTTTGCCAAACCTTGATGTCATTGACCTCGATAAGAAAATTCACTCACTCTTTTTTAATCTAACATATAATACTCAACAATATACCATAACAGCAGCGTAGAGATTAGCTATTCTTGTCAGTGCTTTCTGAGCAGTCATCCTACAGATGCGATTGCTCCTCATTTTGTTTTCCCCAGCTAAGCATCTCTGGAATTTTCTTGTAAATAGATGATGGATGCTAAATTCTCCTGGTTAGCAACAATCACTTCACACGCGCTGCCCTGGGACCTGGCTTGCCTCCTTCCCAGCCCAAGCGACCTGATGGCATGGCCCTGGCCGTTGCCAGAGCTCCCCCTGCGCGGCCGCTGAGAAGGGACATCGTGGCGCCTGTTGGGTAACCTGGTAGGTGACAGACGTGCCTGTGGCCACAGCCACGGGTGGGCTGTGAGGCTGTGGTGGCACTCCAAAGCAGGCAGGAGTCAGACAGTGAGAAGGTAGCATCCACGCTTTCAGAGTGGTGCGGTTATGATGACTACAAACACCTGCACAGCACAATTATAACAGAGAGTTAATGAAGGCTGTTGTGAAATGGTTGGGTTGGTTTTGTGAGAAATGATTCAATGGTAAGCAAACGCAAATTTTTGTTTCTTTTTAAAAGGATTTGTTGAACTTGACTCACTTCTGCCTTGAACTATGTAGATGCTTAGGCTTGGGTTTCCAAAGGTACTTAAAATTAGGTGGTCAAGTTTTACTGGAATTCCCTGAAATTAAATTACTCTGCTAGGAAGCAAGGCATATTGTCTCCCATCCTGAAATCCTTAGTGCCAGGCCTCTTGTGTCCCCTTTCCCTTAGTGTTCCTTCAGAGCCATTTGTGATACCTCTGAGTCCTCCGAGTCCTCAGGCCAAGCAGACGATTCCATGAAAAAGGCAGTTAACAAAGTAGGTGTAAGCGGTTACAATTTTGATAGGTTTCTACTGTTTCTTCCTATATTCTGCATTTGGCACAATGGCTAGTCACAACTCAAAGTGGTGGGATGGCTTTGTTTTGATACAGAAGATGTGCAGCAAAGGGGACTGATTTGAAAAATGTTTAGAGACTCTATTCTCCAACCTTCCAAACCTGAATGAAAGCTGAAAATGCTGATGTTTTTCACAAAGTCCAGAAAAATATACTTTCAAGCCAATCAAAATAATTTATTTTTATTTTGGAATTTCAAAGTTACTTTTGAAATATAAACTGATCTTCTGCAACAAAGTATCACTTTAAAAATATCATTACCTTTCCAAAGTTTTGTTCCAAAATGCTGAAATGAGACATTTTAATGTGTCAGAATATTTTATCTAGTTTCCCCTTGGAAATGAATTATAGCTAAATAGATCTGATCTCATGTGCTTGTTTCAAAGGAAATGCACAGATGGTGTATGGTTCTGGTGAATGATTCTGTTTAAGTCTTTGAATACATCTAATAAATACAACATCACAAGCCTGGCATTGCTGATGTGTAGCTTCAAGAGTAGCTGCATTTTAATCATTATAGATCAATTAAAGCAGCAAAATATACACAGCCTATAGGTTACCTCTTCTCCTTCTTCAATATGATAATCCTTCCTTTCATTTGGCCCTCCAACAAACATCACATTTAATTGATGGCGATGCCTAGAAAAGAAAGTGACATTTTAAAGCTACCTCCACTCATGATGTTCTTTATTTCATGTAAGTTTTTTTTAATTCTTTGAGGACAGTGAGTCAATGAAACAATGCTGAGTGACAAGCAACATCCAGAAAGAGAACTCAAAAGACCTCGGATGCATCTCTCTGCTCTGCCACTGTCTTACCGGGTGACCTGAGGCCAGCCACCTCCCTTCTGGTGTTTCAGTGCCTCCAGCTATGAAAAGGGGACATCGATAGTTACCAACTGTGGAAAGAGCTTTGAACTGTAAAGATAAAGAATGCTACATAAGAGACAGGAATGACAGGAAAATGTCTTTTCAACCTGAGCCAATTAGATCAGGATTCTGTAAAGGTAAAACACTTTTAAAGGTCAATAAAGGTAAAAACGTACTTTTCTTCCCATTGGTAGAATTAGGGGAGATACCGATGGTAGGAATTATCAGCTAATTTCTCTTCTATTTATACTGGTTTTGCTAAGGTGGAACAACATTACAATGGTTTCACTGTGGTTGTGGCTAAGCAGAAAAGGAGATTCAGGCCCTTAATCTTAACTTTGCCCCTTTTAAGAGCCCCAATGAGCACTTCTCTCAGCTGTCACAAAGAATAGATATCACCCCAATTATCTATCCGTCCACTAACACTAATAAAGAGGTAAGGTAGCAGGTTTTCATTTGCTAAAAACCCCTATAAATTAGGCCTGTTAGCTGTGATTCAGAATTTGTTCTTAAGCTCTTTTTGACTTGTGAACTGAGGTGTTTTGACCTCAGCTTTTTAGTGAGGAGATTCTGGGCAATACTAGGGCTAACAGGAGAGCCTAGTAACACAGAACCAGCAGAGCCATGCTCCCCTGCAACACGGGGAAGAATGATGTGCCTCTGTGTCAGCACCTCTTAAGCCTGAATTTGAGAGAAGCTTGTTTTGAATGGCTGAGCATATCTATTTGATCTGCCACCATTACCATGTTTACTTTGAAGAGTATTTAAATGAAAATGAACAACACAGTAGGGACTAGTAAAGCAGAAATAACAAGTAACAGTGACAAATTAGTTGGTCAAATAAAAGTCTAAATAAGTAAATTAAATTACAATTCTTAAATTAACCGTTTTCACCATAGGAACCTGTACACATTATAGCACTTGGCTTTATGCCCATATCCTGAAATAAGGAACTGAAATCAGAACTGTTTGTACCATGCAGATTTAATATTTGTTTTCAAGAATGCACTAAAATACTTCTGCATTAATGAACACTTCTACTGAAGAAGGGCAGGAAAACTGAAACAGTAACAACACAGCTAATAAATAATTAAATAAATTAAAATCAACCCTGGAGAATAAAATAAGAGAAAGACAATCTATGGGTATCTTGTAGTCTGCTGTAAAGATAATTTTTTTATCGAAACCCATACAATTTCATTATTAGTTCAATAACTAAAAGTGAAAATACTGCTCTAAAAATCATTGTTTCTCAAGTTTTTGTTTGGCAAATCTACCATTAATTCTGTTACTCTATGGATTTAGCTAGGTTTTACATAATAAACAGGCAACTATGGGTTAATCATTCCTGTCATTAACAATTATATAATGACACCATCAAAAAAATCCAGCTATGAAATACAAGCAGGAACTCCAATAGGTTTGTTTGTCCATATTGCTAAATAAAACTGTCTGGTTAATATAGTTGCATTAAGAAGAAGAATCATAAGGAAGGAAAGCAGTTTCAGCTAAGACTGCCAAAATGCAGTTAGAGCATTGTAAAGGTTTCA
Organism: Buteo buteo; assembly: GCF_964188355.1. NCBI lineage: Eukaryota > Metazoa > Chordata > Aves > Accipitriformes > Accipitridae > Buteo > Buteo buteo. The sequence goes on from NC_134182.1 coordinate 14,964,753, forward strand.
GGGGTGTGAAAATTACTTGATCGCACTATTTTTAGAATAAGCTGCTAATCAATGGCCTATTTAGTTTCATATACTCATATATTTCTCCTCTTAACCACATAAAGAAAATGGTACCAGCAGGTACCAGTAGCACCAGGAGCAGCAGGTGGTGAGACTCAATCTGCACAGTAGATGGCTTTCCTCTCCTTCATAAGCTGAAGCCACATTGGAAAAATAGATTTTTTTTTTTTAATCTATGCAATTTTTATCACAAAAAAATGTTCCTTCTCTCACTGTGGCTTGTTATAATGTTTATAGGGAAGACCTCTGATAGATGTCACATTCTAGAGTTACTTCAGAACTGCAGGTATATGGTACAGAACAAACAGTGTGGTAATAACAATAAGGTTCTTACTGATGAGGATAGAAAACCATAACTATTTCATAAACGTAAAGTACTAAAATTTTACCACCATCACTGGCAAGCTTTAGAAATGGACACACTTTACAAAATGCTTCCTAAAACCATTTTGAAAATGAAAGAAATGCAAACACTCCTAAGACGACACTTTTCTCATTCTCTCCCACTGTGAAACTATTGTAGTGATTCAAGTTTCATAATTTTTCAGTTAAACATACAATTGTCGTTTCAACACAGACATCTCAGGAAGGATGTGCCTTTTACCGTATCTTTGTCCTGCAACCATTACTTTGAAAAGTAATCCTTGCACCTGTGAATGGAAATTAATATCACTGCTACAGTACTGCCCATTCAGCTTTTGATTAGAGGTAGCACTTCAGGGTAGGGCAAGAAGCATATTCTTTGATGATTTTTTTTAATGATTAAACTTGTAATGCAAGATTAGTTTTTTTAAATTAAAAGCAAGAAAAAATGGGGTTTATTTTCTTTATAAAACCTGGGTTTATATCTCCTTTCTTATGAAAGCCTTCTGTACAGAGAGTTTTGGACAAAATATATTATCCTCAACTTCACTGACAAAAGAAATCCTTGCTAACTTTGTGACTAGAAGGTGCCACACGTTGGATTATTTACACTGGAATTTGTTCATGAGCTTTGACACTGAGAATATGCACGCTGTACAACTGCATAATGCCCCCACTTTTTTTCTTTTATTAGCTGTCTCATTCAAATATGGTTCATAGCTTTAAGCTGCCTCTTCAGCCTCCCTACCCTGCCTTGACAGCTCTGGAAATGCCCTGGAAACCTACTCCTCCAGTGCCCCTGCCCTTCCTTTCACATTATCTTTCAGTGATATGTCCCACTGGTTTTGATTGCTCCTGCAGCTTTGCCTCCTCTGCAATGTTGGAATGACTCTCAGCAGCTCTAGCAGCTGTTCCAGGCTGTAATTTGGTAGCACTAATCTGTTAGCTAAATCTTATCATTTCTGAATGTGATGCCATCTCCTCTGATTTCTACAAGTTTATCGTCACAGGGCCTGACACAAATTCCCTGAACTCAGTCTAATTGCCTACAAGAGACTTTGAGTTGAGGCAAATATCTTATATTCAAGTTGATCTTTACAGCTTTTGCTGAGTTACTGGAAAACAGATTTCAGTCACTTTCTGTTCTTTGAAACAGCACTCTGACTGACTGCAGTCTGAGAGGAACTACAGTTCCTTACTAATCTTCACCATGTATGCATTTTAGCAGCTTCCTCTTATAGCTAGGAATATTTATATACCTAAGAACTGGGTTAAAAAAAAAAAATCTTCTTTTACTTACATAAGCTTATTGCACACAGGTGGCAAAAAGGCAGTTTCGTTTTCTTCTATCCATTTTCTTACATTTACAAGAAGCTCCATGGTCCACCAGCTATGAAAATTTTGACGGAGATACTAGAGTTTGCAGAGAGCTCTTTCTGTGACCAAACTGCATGTGGTTCCATCCCCAGAGCTCAGAGGATTGGTTGGTAGAAGAGGTGTCTTCAGGCTTCAGTGTCAAAGGGTCATCAAGGTCCATCAGCCAAAGGTTACTTTGTAAAGAGTACTAAGGCTCCAGCAGCTTAGCTAATAATTGACTAGTGTTTTTAAAATATATATTTTCATCAGAGACTGATTCTGCCTACAGGAGGTGTCTTAATTCTCTTTACTGCATCAACTGGAGTGTGTGTTTCCTCTTTACAAAAATTGCCTTGTTACATACACAAACTGAGAGTTAGGAAAATGGGTGTGACTCGGGCATCCACACCCTGCAAGTCTAATATAGAAACAGATTTCAAAGCTAAATGCAAATTGAGAGCAGTTGCTCAAAGTTTAGTTATATATAATACACAAAAAGTATTTTTATACATGCATAACCAAATATAGATATTTCAGGCTTGATAGCAGAGCCCCATTTCCTTTTCACCACCTCCCTTCAACCTTCTTAGGCTGAATGTTTGGGGGAGTGTGTTTGAAAATATTGGGGTCGTCTTCTGCCAAATAACAAAAATAAAGACATCTCTCGCATTTGTAAAACCAAAAGCAGCTACCCATAAATGCTCATTTCTAATTTGATCCTCTCTTTGCACTGTTGTAGCAGGCCTCGTTGGAGAGCTGAACCTGGTTCTGTGATGCCCTTTGGGAAAGTGCAGCATATTGTCACCAAATTATCAGGCAAACAAGAAACTGAAAACTGCCAGGCATTCCAGACCTGTATTAGTCTTTATTCCTTCACTAGTTTTTGTTCAATGTCTACATAGTTCCTATGGGATTGCTCACTCTGTTCCCTGCCACCCCCATTTTTTAATAAGCAAATGTATAAACATTTATTTTCAGACTTGAAATATATGAAATGGGTAGTAAACAAAAAACCCAAGACATTATAAAATTTTGGCACTTTTCAGTTGCTCTTGACATCGCTTAGTCTTCTGATTGTATCTACACTGTGCTTAGTGGGTGAATGTGTATGGGTATAAGGTTATAATATGATTTGTTTAAAAGTGAGTGTTACATGCTCCATGGCTTGCGCGTATGAGCAGTCCAGCAGCTGCTGGACTGAAGAGTCAGCATGCTGGAACAGCACAAATTTGGGAGTTCTTTACCGCATACCATTATAATTTTCCAATGGAAAAAAGGAATGGAGTGTGAGTTTTAACTAATACCAATGTTCTTATTCCAGTATGTGTAAGGGTGATTCTGTTTTACCTTCATCTCTATCACTTCTTTGCAGTTGAGTTTAAACTAATTACATAATTGATGAAAAAAACCCCATTTATTTTGGGATAATAAGATCCACATGTGGATTACAGTTCTGCTGTATTAGTACAGTCACAATGGGACCGGCAATAATTTCCTCTGAAATAAGCCCAAAGGAATTATTATTTCACTCAATTATAGAAACACCCTCCCCACCGCCCATTATTTATTTAGCACATGAAATTTCTACTATCAGAATGGCTGTGGTGAGACACCGGTGCATAGCAAAGTCATTAGGCCTGTTTTTGGACCTAGAGACAGGAACACTTCAGTGCTTTTTGTACTGTAGGCTGCTGGAACATTATTCAGCTGCAAAGGAAAGAGATCTTCTGTTTAACATGCACTTTCACTTAGAAGATTGTGACCCAGCCTGGCAGGACCAGGAGAACTGAAGACACTCTTGTTTAATGACCATGATTTTGTAAAGCTCTACCTCATCATTAGTAACATGTATTGCAGAGCAGGACTCCATTTATTGGGCATGAAAACCAAGAGATTGTACAAAGCCACAGTAGTAAAAAACACAGATCCTGGAAGTGATAGAGCCAAGCCTTGTTCACCACAATATTCATGTGCCAGTTTTAACTGCAGGGCTATTGTCTGCAACCCCTACTCTAATCCCTAGTCTCCACTTTTTTTCCACTAGGCAGAATACAAGGTACTATTACCTGCAGAGAAAACTATCTGTTGCATGGTGATAAATCCACTCTGTGGCTAGAGTGAGGTATGAAAACCCGATAGCTAGACCTACTTAGGGAGGAAACAAATGAAGTTCACTTATAAAATTCACCATTAGTATGAAGCTGAGGTTATTATCACAGGGTAGCATTTTCTGCTACCTTCTGTAACCAATAGGTTTTGAAAAAATGCAGTTAATGGCCTCTCCATGTGTATAACAGGTATAAGGGAATGTTGGGATTTTGTTGTTTAGGTTTTTTTGAGGAGGGCTAAGAAATGGTCTGCAAGGCCTAGAAGTACTGGGCCATGAAACTCAATTTCTGTGAATTGTATTGGAGAGGCAAAGAAAAGAGCCAGCGTTACAAGTCTCCATGAGACTCAAGTAAATACATATGCCTCATGACCTGACAGAGGCCTGGATTTTTCTTGCTAATCTGCTTCGCAATGACTCTTCACATCCATCAAAGCCTGTTCTAGCAGCTGGGGTTTCTGCTCTCACTTTTGGCTCAGATCCTTCCCTTTATGCAAAGGTAAGGACTCGATTTGTCAGCTTTTGCTGCCAAAGAAGAACAAGACTACTGAAGCACAGAACTGCTACAGAAAAATAATCCATCTTTTGTATTAAGGGTACATGAAAAAAGTGGTAGTAGAAAAAACTGAGTTTAGGACAGCACCTACTCTATTTTTCTACTTTCCTCAACCACCAGACCTATTAGAGACTTAAATTTACTAGCTGGTGTCCAGCAAGCAGGATATGTTAACAAAAAGCACATAAGCTAAATATTGTGTTTCTAGTTAGAAGAAGTATTCAGGTTTGTTGGCCAGGATTTTTATCTGTATTAAAGTGATATTTGGTCACTTTTCCATTACTCCCTGTATTTTTTATTTTTTTTTTCACCTAAAGAACTGATGATAAAGACCTAGAATGGCTTAGAGCCCCTGGGAAGGGGAGAGGGAAACAGACCATAAAGCCAGCAAGTATGGATGCTGTCTGCTCCTCTCTGCCCATTTTACTCTTGAAAGCAAACAGCATTGTGAAAATTGGCTCTTAAGCTTTGTTTTTTTCATATTTAGTGCTGAGAAGTATTCTGAAAAATCTTCACCAGGGGAGGTTTGCATTCACCAAGCAATTTGAGTACAAAATCCTTTTAGTATCATTTAATCTTTGCCTTTCTGTCCCTGTGCAATACAGAGACTGATTTATCTTCCCCGGTTGTTAAAATAATGGAGCTACACTGAAGTGATAATCTGGAGATTCTGCAAGCAGAAGGAAGCAAGTAACTTTCTGCACCATTAGGACAGCTTTAACTTTTGCTTTTTATCTTTTTTCTTTCTTTTTTTTTTTAATATTATGATGAAATGGAATAAGGAAGACCTAGATATGACTAAATAATCCATTTCACCCAGTTGAACATGCTTCCTATTTTTGGTCAATTCTGTGCTGCTTCTGTTTGTTCTTTGAGAACAAATACAAAGGAAGTACTTCTTTAAAAAATGAAAAATTATTTATATTAAAAAGCCCTATATAGTTGCTGAAAACAAAAATTCAAATTGGTAACAAGCCTACTACTTGAACCCAAGTACAGTTATGTTCCTACAAACTAATTCACGTGGCCAAATTTCACTGATATAAACATACTATCAAGAGCCTCAGTCTCTGTGGGGACAAACATAAGAAGCAAGTGAATCACATAGCACAGTAGAAAAGTTAAAGATCCCACGAAAACTACTAGAATCTTCACTGTTATCACTGTTACTTTTATGGTAAGGATGATTAAAATAAAACATGCAGTGATTATCATCTCTATAAACACCAAAATTAGACTGACTGAGTACTCACTCTTGGCTGAGTCTAAGGTTAAATCTGCAATAAAGAGCTTGTCCGTGTATTTACAGCTTCAGCTTTGATTCTTCCCGACATTCTTGTATTTGCCAAAAAAGTGCTTGTTTGGATGAAATCATGTTCACAGCAATCTTTGCGTGGTATAGAATATTTAATTTTCTAGTGTAATGATGCACTGCTAAGGGTAATGAAGGCAGCTGATGTTTTCTGGTATGCCAACTAAACCTATGTGACGATGGGAAATTTTTCTAAGAAATGAACTGTCAGTTTTCTCTTTTTCTCCATGCCAGCCACCTTCATCAGTGGTCAGATACAGCAATTGCATGTTGCTTTACCTGTCAATGGTGTATACCACTGAAACATATTCTAAGTAATGCCCACAGTAATAGTACCAACAGCAGAACAACTTTCTTGACAAGCAAGAAGCACCTTGTCTCCATTCAGAACGGTCTCAGAAAGTTTCAGCTCATTTATGGATCAGAGGTGGGTGGAGGAGGTAATGAAGTCACACGCAACTGCCACTCAATCTGCCAAAAGCAGTTGGGAGATCGGTGCTATTTACTTAAAACTGGCTGAGTGCCTGTCACCTGCTGCTGGGCCACCAATATTTCATTTTTAGAGGCCATGGAAATCCAAGCGCTGTGTAGCACCCTCTACAACCATCCACCCTGTAAAGTAATACCCAGAGCTTGTTGCTTTGCCCAGAGTGAAGTAGCGGTAGAAAGGAAAGTGGTTGCTAGTACTTTTGTCAGTAACCCAACAGAGCTGTCCAAGAAAGTAAATACAGTGACAATGCCTAGCCATGGGTGGAAGAAAAGAGTATGTCTCTGTCTCAACTATGTAACAGTGTTGGAACATTGCTTGTGTTTAAATATCTGCTGATGCTGATTAAGTTTACCATCTTCCTGCCACATAAAGGCAAGACAGATCTGACCACAGAATAAATCCGTGTTAGCGGTATACTTTTAACAATAAACATGTGCTTAAGGCTTTGTGTTTTCATCTGGTAACTAAGCCTGTAATAGATCAGATATACACTGTGTTGCTTCCATGTATAAGTAATGTTGGCCTTTTAGATCTATTCAGCATTTTCATGTCAGAGCACCCAATTCCACCCAGAGGTAAAGCCAGCCCTCAATGAATTATCCATATGGGATAAACCCCAGTGTCTTTGGTTATTTCTATTAACTAGCATTCAGAAATCATTTTATATGATTCCTTTTAACCTGTACTAGTTTTGGAAGTGCCAGGCCATCCCCCCTCATCGCGCACAGCGGCAGCGGAGCCGCAAGGAGCCTGCGACGCCCTAGGGCGTGCAGCTAGTGGTACTACAGAGAGCATCGGTTCCTTTACTGGCTGTAACTCGCTGTTTTTCTCTCCGGCTCGGACCTGAGCACGACAGACGGGTGCACCGTCTCCCACCGATGTGAATTAGCGTGAGGATGAACTTCGCTGACCTAGCGGCTAATGCCATTTTTTCCGAAGGCCGTCAGGAGGTTTGGCCCCGCACGACCCGGGGCCGGGGCCGGCGCCGTGGCCCGTCTGCCTCGTCTCCGGAGTGCGGAACGGGGGGGGGGCCGCTTCAGCCAGCAGCGAAGTGTGGCGCTGGCGCGGGGGGGGGGGGGGTCGGGGCCCGGACGGGCCGGGACAGGCCGCCCCCACCAGCCTCCCGTCCCCTGCAGCCGCCCTGCCCGACCCCGCCGCAGGCTGCGCGGGGGGCGGCGCGGCGCCGAGCCGGCGGCGGGCCGCGCTCTCTGCCCCGCCCCGCCCCGCGCGGCAGGCCCCGCCCGCGCGGCGGAGGCGGCCGGGCTCTCGGAGCGGCGGCCCGCCGCGCCTCCCGCCCGGCCTGCCGGCGGGGAGGGCTCTGTCCCGGCACCGCAGCCGCTCTCCTTCCTCCCGTGCCTGGGGGCGCGGCGTCCACCCAGTCCCTTCTCCCCTCCCCGCGCCGCTGATAACGGCCGTTAAGGACGAGAGCGCGGCCCGGGCAGAGAACCGGGGCGGCCCGGGACCGCTGCCCAGCACGGGGCGCAGGCGGGGCGCAGCCGCCCTTGGCCCGGCGGGGCGGGCGAGCCCTTGATAAACCGTTCGGGAGGAGTTGGTGTCAGGGCTCCAGTGGCGCAATCGGTTAGCGCGCGGTACTTATACAGCAGTACAAAGCCGAGCAATGCCGAGGTTGTGAGTTCGAGCCTCACCTGGAGCACCCAGCTTTTTGGGAGGGAAAACGGGCTTTTTTGGGACGCGGCCGCGCTCCGGAGGAAGAAAGAAAAAAGTTCACGGAAAAATTATGCAGCCGTGGCGGCAGCCTGGGCTCGCCCGCGGGCACCTTGCCGCGCCCGCGGGCCTCTGCCTGCCGGGCGGCGCTGCCGTGGGTGTGGGGTGCGCGTGGAAAGGGGCCGGCGGTGGTCACAGAGGGACACTTGTCTGGGGCTCTTTATTGTCGGAGGAATAGCTGCTCGTGTGAACTGGCAGGAAATAAAGGTTATTTTATACTGTGTTGCTTACTACAGGGTGCAAATAGTGACTGGGGCGGTAACTACAACTGAAGGGTAACAAAATCTCCCTCCTTCGGGAGTGGCAGCCTGTGTAACAGCTCATTACCTCAGTAGTGCTTTATACATGCGCATGCTGTAGCAGGAAGGAAAATAATTCAAATAATTTCAGGTTTCTTTTCACAACTTGAGAGGCGGTAGGGCCATGGGAAAAGGGCAGCTTCGGGGCACACTGCCTGAACGTTTAGGCCCAGATCTTGTGAACCCACCTCTATGTTAAGTCTACCACTTTCACAGTGCAATTTATATCAAAAAGTTCAGTGAGACCCTTAAGATCATGCAGCCAGAGGCACCTTTATTGCCCAAATCAGCCCATAAGTGTCTATACTGCGGGCATTAACTCCCTGAAGTGCGACTTTAAGGTTTTTAATTACCACTTCTTTCCTATTCTAGATACCCCTCTGAATTTTGCATTGATTTCATCGATTTCAGTGATGGTGCAGTCATGCCTGAAGCGTGTGCCATATCAGCATAAGGAAGTGTACATCAACAAGAGAGGTCTGTAATATATCTAAGGGTAAATAAAATTCATCCTTTGCTTGCACTGAATTTCACGTTTTCTCCATGCAGGGGTGACATGTCCCAGTGCTGAGGAGTACAGGCTGTACGGAGAAGTATTTGCAGAGGTACTTGGAAATACTGCTGCTCTTGTGTAACTGGAAAATAAAAGCTAGCAGAGGGTGAGGGACTCCATTCCTGGACAGAGACCACTTTTTCCAGAAACTGAGTGGGGACAGTGCTGCTCCCTTCTCCCTCTCCCAGTTCCCCTGCGTGCCTCCAGGCTCAGATGGTGGCTCCTGCGCTCCCTCACCAAGGAGGAACCGCTAGTTTTGCATTTGGGGTCTTGCTTTGGTGTGCTGGGGGGGGTGATTGTGCAATTTTTGCCAAGTACGAGGTGTACGAAGCAGATCTTGTTCGTTGTGTTTACTGCTTTTTTGCGACTTGCCTCTGCAGTGCCAGAGAGCAGCTGGGCCAAGCAGTGAGAGCTGCACGGTGCTGTGGCCTTCTTCACAAGACCTCCTTCAGCCTCTTGGTCCTATTGCCTTGGCTTTTACTCTCACTCCAAGATGATTTTTCTCTTGCATATGAAAAGAAAAAAAGACCAAAATCACCATGTGAGGCAACACTTGTTTGCATCCCTGCAGCAGAGGCCTTACCTCCTGATTGACTCCTATGCCTGACACCTGAAGGAAACACGTTCTGAGATGGGGAGTTCACACTGAAAATTGTGCTAAATCAGGACAATTTATGGGGATTTACTAGAAACCCCTGTACAAAGAAAGAATGTTATTTATCTGATGGGTATTTACAAAATAAAATAAACTGCTGCTAAAGCATGACGGCTTCCTGATGGAGGCAGGGCTGTGAAATAAGATGAAATAAAGCCCCGTGGAGCGGTGCAGCTTCTTGTGGTCTGGCTGTGGGCACCTGGGCAGGGGTGGTGCTGAGGCCTCCTCCTGCCCCGGCCGGTGAAGGTGCTGCTGTGGGGCTGGTGCTGGGGTGGCCTTGCAGAGCCTGAGGAGGAAGGGGGCCGTGTTGGAGCTGAGGTTAGTGAGTCTGTTTTATTTCCTTCCCCAAGGAGCTGCTGTGGGGAGCAGTGTCGAGGCTTGGGCCTTGGCAGGGTTTCTCCAGGGCGCGTGAGGAGCCTGTCCTTACGTGGTGCTGAGCTGGGGCAGCCATGGCGCTGCCGTCATGGCCTCACCAGCTCTGACAGGCTGAACTGGGGAGAGCCCCAGGCTGTTGCTTGCATTTGCAACTTTTTCCTGAAAATTAGGTGTCTTACAGACATATGAAAATAAAGTATATGTTTTCATTTATACTGAGCTGTTTTTTTGTTGGGCTGCTTGGTCCTGACTTGTTGGTTAATGCTTTAATGCTAGTTGGCAGTGGCTTGTATGTATATAAAAACATGTGTATATACATATGTGTATTGATATACAGATGTGTAAAGATACCTTTACACCATTATGAGAGAGCTCCCAAAGTCTGTGGGTGAGTGCTGTCTTCTTTTCTAGATCTTTAATGTATGCAGATGACATATTTAGAAAACACCTGTGTGTGAGTGATGCAAAGTGCCAGCTGTACTAACGTGATCTAGAGAGAAGTAATCCCTCCTCCCACCTCTTCCCCAAATAATAATGTGGTTCACCTGTACCTCGTTTTCCTTTTGAAAACCAACTGCCAGAGCTTGTCCTGCCTGCGCTGAGCCACTGCTGGGTGTTCATCACTGTCCTTGCAGGCGGTGGCTAGGGGAGCCCTGCCCTCAGCTGGTGAGGGGCTTGGACAGGCCATAGGTGCTCCTGGAAGTGCACTTGGGAGGACGGGTTTCCCCATGGTGAGTCTTCCATGCTGCCTGGTTTATCTAGGGTCCTGCCTCTTCTAGCCTATGCCATGTTCTTTATTTCTCTAGTGATTTGCCTGGTGTGGATGACAGGCCTGTATTTCCCTAACTCATCTGAAATCCTTCCTGGGTCCATTTTCAAAAGGTGCCTCTTCTTAAAATTCGTGTTGCTCTTCGTTTAATGTTGAGTATGGACTATGCGCACTTGACAGGCTTATTCTGGCTGCTCTGAGTTCCCACTGGCTGTGGAAAGAAAGAGGGCTTGCTTATAGACTCAGAGAGGATTTTCATGTACGTTGCTTATTGCTGGAAGGAGAGTTTACAAAAATCTAGCTACTTCCTGATCTTAGAGAATTAGTAGTAATCAGGTTAGGGAGCAGGCTTTGTGTTTATCCTTATATGATCTTGCTCAAACAGGGAGTCCCACTGGAATGGGAGATGCAGGATCTAGGAGGAGGGAAGACTGGCTCATGCAGGATAGCCATTCCTGACCTTTATTTCTAAAGGTGGCAACTTTTGTTTCTGGCATGTTAGTACAGTTTTGGTGCTTGTGAGGCTCTTAAGTGGTTGCTTAACTTAAATCTCTTTGAATGTATCAGTCTGGGACTTTCTATAATATTGGGTCTTGCATATCCTAACAAATGCCTATAAAAGCCTACGATAAAGACTTGGCCCACCTAATTGTTTTGAAACCGAAGTAACAAATATTTTTAGTCTTTACAAATAGTAAATAGCCAAGAAGAGTCTGTTCTTCATAGCTTTCCCAATAGATGGCACTGTGGTCCCACAAAGCGAAAAAGAAAAACTGAAGCAAAGCATTCCCAGACATCCTAAAAATAGAAATCACTTGCCAAACGCTCCCTTGTGCGCAGCAGAGAACAATAGGCAAAAATTCCAAGGGTTGCTTAGAAAACAAAGTCCACTGGAGGTATAGATGCATTCGGTTTGTGTTTTGGGTTCGCTCCCCTCCCCCCGTTGTATGTAACATCTTGAGGACCTTACTGAAATTAAAATCTGTTGATTAGTTGTGTTTGGAGTAACAGAGGTGGTTGGGGTGTATCGTGTTTTTTAAATCTGTATGAATTCAGTGCTGTGTCAAAGTACCAGCATAGCAGGCCCAGCTTAGATCCTCGTGGAACAAATTTTTTAAAGAATAGCTGGTGTTGGAGGCTTTCATGTGGTGCCGTCTAAAGTCCAGGTGGCTGATTCCCACTGAGGGTGCCCATGCTATAGAGGTATTGGGCTTGGAAGCAGCAGCTGGGAGGAGAGGAACAAAATGTAGGTCCTTGCAAACCATGGGGAAGGACTCTTTTAAACCAAATAGAAATATAATGCTTTTGTGAGAAGAAAGATGGGGGAGGGGGGGTGTCAGATGGTCACATGGACACTTCCTTGGTGAAGAGAAGGGCTGAAAGATGAAGGGGATGGTTGGGCTTATACAGGCTGACAAAAGCAGAAGAACTTGTAAGATCGGTAGAAAAGCAAGCTCAGGAAGAGAAAATTCATGCATTGCTCTCTGAAACCAGGAAATTGGATGTTACAAGGAAAGAACAAGAACAACAGAGAAAGGGGAGGGAGACAAAGAAAGGAAAGGAGGAGGGAACAGAGGGAGCAGGTAGAAGAACGTAGGTAAGGAAGCTTAAAAAAAAAAAAAAAATTGGTTGTCTGGCTATAGCTATGTGAATGTGCTGCCTAGGGCAGTGAGAAACAAATAAGTAAGTGTTAGCCAGTCAAGCCAACCTAAGATGGAGTTGCTGTAGAAAGCAAATTGGCCTGTACGTTTTACTTGAGCAAAGAGTGATCTCAAGAGGCAGGTTTTTCTTCTCTGTGTGTTTTGAGTGGTTGCTTTAGTGTGGCAATATAAGAGACCCCTTGGTCTCTCTAGGGATTGAAGCTGGTGTTGGGAGGGCTAGGGAGCTCAGCTTTCTGGTTTGGAAAAGGAAGGAAATGGACAATCAGTACTGGATTTTGTGCCCATTTAATTTTCTTGCTTATGCTGAGTTTGCTATGTTAGGCTCTGCTTTTAAGGTGAAAAAAGGCTCTTGGTTTCTTCAAATAGTTTTGGTGAAGCCTAAATATTTGAAACCTTGGAAAAGTCTCAGAATACAGCAAAACAAACTAAACCAGACCCAGAGAAAGAACAATCTGGGGAAGTGGCTGAAATGGCAGGGGATAGTCAGAGAGTCTGTAATTAAAAAACTTTGGAGGAGGGGTGCTCCCTTGAAGGAGGCAATAGAGCCTGTGCTGCCTGCTTTAGTTGAGAGATCTTTGTATGTGGGATAGCAGATTTATGGTAGTGTTAAGAAATACTTCTAGAAATTTTACTGTTAAGTTATACATATGAAGATTGTGAGGAGGATAAAGCAACAGTTCTTAAACATTTGTCTTCTGAAAAGACTGTATGAAATTCTTGAGAGGCAATTGTGCTGCCAGTCATGTGGCTATATGGTGTAACTTTGAGACTTAGATGGTTTTCTGGTTTTGTGAAGAGAGGCTGTCAAATTAATCATAAACATGGACATCCAAAATTATTTGCAAGGTCTCAGAGTCAGTTGACTTCACTGCTTGCATTTATTTTCCATGTATCCTACCCATGGAAATGGGGATGAGAGTAGGTTAACTATACATCTTGATTTTTTTTTTTAAGCACTATTTACATGCTGTTTAGAGAAGGATACACATCTGTCTTTAAGGAAAGTCACATCAGACCTGTGCCAGCATGTATGAAGGCCATTTAAAAAGCTGTTAATAATGCAAGTTTATGTAGCTTTGTCAGTGAGCTGCATGCTAGAAAATGGCTCTGTTTCTTTTGCAAAAACTCGTACATTGTTGCAGCAAGCTGAAAATGTCTTAGAAGTGAAAATATGCCTGCCTCACTCAGGGTTAGGGGAGTTTTGTAGGAAACTGATGCTGGATTTGAGGGTGCTTTCAGCCAAGGTGGGTGGGGGGTGTCTGTATTAAGTGCCCAGATCCTGGGTTGAGGAATTACCCTTTTGCATGCTCTGGGCTGCTCTGCCTCTCTCTCCAACAGCCTTGCTTCTGCCCCACCTTCCACCTCATGGAGGGGCTCAGCCTCAGTCGATAGAGGGTTGCCTTGAAGCTGGCACCGTTTTAGGGAAGGCATGAAGCACTCATTCAGATGCTTCCCCCTCCCCCCCCATCTGCATTTCCCCATACTCCCAACTGCCTCCTGAGGGGCTCAACTTGTCTCCCACTTTGGTCAAGTGCTCTAAGGATTTCACACTGTAATCCGGGGTCCGTACCAGTCGCCTTGTCTCAATGGAGCTGTGGGGTGGCAGGAGGTGCTGCGCTGCCTGGGGCGGCTCAGGAGGGACTGCATGGATTCGGATGGCTGTAGGGTGGTAGTGGCTTGGGCCAACTTGGTGGCCAAGTCCTTTGTTGGCTCCTGCCCTAACACCTCAGGAGTACTTGTTCCTTCTTGAGACTTGCAAAGTCAATTAAGCTTGATGGCTGTGTCCCATTGAAATCAATGCCAGTAAAAAATGCACACATTCAGATCTATTGAGATTTATAGGTGCTTGCATATGTATTTAAGACCCTAAAAGCTTTGAAAATTTTACTGCTAATGCTAAACTGTTTGCAAGGCCTGTAGTAGCCTACATCTATTTAAAATACTGCTGTGACTGGTGGGTGTATCTGATTGTGTCTGTCATTCTCATTTAGTTACTCTGTGCTTGCAGTGTAACCTAGCCAAAAAAATACTTACCCCTATATATTTTGATAAAGGAAGTTTTTGGTGTGGCTGTGTCATTATTTCTTAAGCTCTTGACATAGAGTATCTTTGAAAATCCATTTGTTTTTCTGGAGTTGGAGACTTGTATTTCACTGGGGGTACTAGGAGTGCTATGGTGTGTCTTTGTGTTTGAAGGCAAACTTGTTAATAGAGAATTAGGGTATTTGCTCCATTGTCTTTTGGTTCTTAATAACCATAGCCCTTTGACAGGATTCTTACACTTGGACGAATTTTCAGAGCTGTTTAGGGATGCCTGCTTCATGTTGATGTTTGCCTGCTTCTAAGCACCTAGATGCTGTAAAGGATATCTAGCGAACAGGCTTCTTACTGCAAATGTAATGCATTTGAAGTATTCTTGCAAGAGTAGCCTGTCATCTAAATACCCCTGAAAGTAAAAGCCAAACTGTCAAGGAATCAAGATTGAGGTGCCTGTTTTTGAAATATAGTATTAATGTATAATACAAATGGGTGCATTTTCACTGATGTCAGTGAATTTGCTTCATGTTCCGTAGGAGGATAAAGATTGGCCCAAAGTAATGGGAAGCTTATGTCTGGCTGCAAGGAAACCAGGAAACTCATGGGGCTTTAAAGTATGACCCACTGCAATATTCAGTATGTGTGATTTTTGGCATGATTCAGCAGTAAATACTAGTTGAAAACAGAAGCACAAATTATAGGGTCAATAATTCAGGCCAAAGAGAGGCCTCCTGCTTATGCGTATATAGTAAAGGAAATGGAAGTAGAACCACAAAATACAATTGCTGGGAAGAACAGCAGCAGTTTGGAAGATTCACTGCTAAAACTGTGGAAATGATCCTCCTGGATGACACCTGAAATCAGAAGGGCATAATCATCTCCTTTGTATGTATTTGTGTACACTGACCAGTAAATCGTGTGAAGACTACTGCGCTTGGCAGGCATCATTTTGGAGGGGACTTTCTGTTCTGCGGCTGCAGGGTTGGAGGATATAATCAGCATAATGCTCCTTTGGTAGATGATCTAATAAACGTCTGTGACTTGACTTGTAAAACTTTTTTTTTCTTTTTTTCGTGGTCATTGGGCTAGATGCATCATGGTCTGGAAGAAAAGAACTTCTTTATACTAAATTGATGTTCTCATCTTTCACTTTGCATTTTATTTAGTATTTAAATAGATAGTTTTGGCTGCTGACATAAGGCAGTTCTTGTCTCCTACTCTATACATAGAAAGCCACCTAAGCAATGTTCTTACATGTCATTTGATATGGTAATGTTTTTACCGTCTAGCAAAAAAAAAAGAGCCAAGGTATTCTCAACAGATGTGTTTGGCTAGCACTGTGGCTGAGTGATCTGGCTTCCATTTGCTTCATTTGGGATGAGGAGGACCTTCAGAAATCAACAGGTCCCTTCCATAAGTGAGGTGCAAATTAAGGCAAATAGTAGAATGAGCTGTTAGCACAGTAAATTCTCTAGCTAGGGCGTCTTTTAGTTGCTCTTTTGCCTTGGCTTAATGTGTACCTGGCTTTCCACAATGGGGAGGGTTATTGCCTGTGTGTGACCTCTGTAGAGCCAGGAGTTGAGGAGGTGTCATGGTTTAACCCCAGCCAGCAACTAAGCACCACACAGCCGCTCACTCACTCCCCCTGCTCCCCCTCCCCCCAGTGGGATGGCGGAGAAAATCAGGAAAAGAAGTAAAACTTGTGGGTTGAGAGAAGAACGGTTTAACAGAACAGAAGACAGAAGAAACTAATAATAACACTAATAAAATGACAACAGTAATAATAAAAGGATTGGAATGTACAAATGATGTGCAGGGCAATTGCTCACCACCCGCCAGCTGACACCCAGCCAGTCCCTGAGTGCGATTCCCCACCCCCACTTCCCAGTTCCTAAACTAGATGGGACGTCCCATGGTATGGAATACCCTGTTGGCCAGTTTGGGTCAGCTGCCCTGGCTGTGTCTTGTGCCAACTTCTTGTGCCCCTCCAGCTTTCTCACTGGCTGGGCTTGAGAAGCTGAAAAATCCTTGACTTTAGTCTAAACACTACTTAGCAACAACTGAAAACATCAGTGTTATCAACATTCTTCACCTACTGAACTCAAAACATAGCACCGTACCAGCTACTAGAAAGGCAGTTAACTCTATTCCAGCTGAAACCAGGACAGGAGGATAGCTAGCAGCGTTGATCAGGTGTGACCCATGGTGAGCTATTGCTTCCTTGTGCAGTATGATAACTAGAAAACTACAATTCCTTGATGTCTCCAGTGAATGCTGGTTTGAAATACAAATTGGACTGTGTTTAGCTTTTATATGGAATATTTCTACTTATTAAGTTGCTTGTTTTCTCTGGAAGTTAATCCATGGGATAATAGGGTGAAAATTCCTGTAGCTTACTCCAGTAAATGACTGCTGGACAATATAAGAAAGTAGGGTTTAAGGGTCAATTTGGAAAGGAACTTAGACCAGAAGTTTCCAATAACAATTGTGGTTTGGATATAGTTGAAATAAATTCAGTTGTACTTGCATTGGCTAAGTAATAATCTTAGAGTAGATGTGAACAATACGTGTTGGAGACTAACAAGCCATATCCTAGAAGAAAATTATAACTGATACAGACAAACTGAGGAAAAAACTGGTAGTGATTACAAGCTATGAAAGTGCTGGTCTTAGCTGTCCCACTCAATAAATAATCCTGAAGGAGTATTACTAGCATTAGTAGTAGCAGCATTTAGCCATCTGGCTTGGCTTCTGTGGGAGGTTTTAAAAAAAAACCAACAACCAAAAAAAAAACCAACCCCAAAACCCCCACTGTTAGTGGAGCTACATCCATTGAAATTGTAGGAGAACTTGGCCCTGCCTGTTAATGTTTCAGTTCCTTGTGTGCTGTACATCCTGTACTTGGATCTCATGTGATCATTTGATTTGATAGGGCAGATGTTTTCTTGATGTTCATGGACCATTGGTCGTCAGTTAGTGAAGGCCTAGTTAGTGGTCAGTTCAAGTTACCATGCATCAGTCTAACCATGCTGGTAGTCTGCAAGAAAACTTGAGGTGACTTCAGACGTACAAACCTTTGTCCTGTAGCATAGGTGGCTGCAACTTCAAGCTTGTGTTGCCCGTTGTACTGTGGACTACTCTTGTGTAATCAAATCTACTGTCCTGACTATTTCCTTGGCTTGGAATTGTAAACATGAGTGTTGATGTGGCAAAAATGCTTCTTGCTCATTCTTCACTGAGTGGCTATTTGAGTACCCTGAGCTGCTCTGAGTAAATGAGTCTTTGCTGTAGCTTAGTGTCTCTGACTGCATTTCCCACATGTTGTATTTGTGTCTTGTTTTACTGATAAACTCTTTTCATCTTATGTCTGTGTTAAACAACATAATGCTCACAAATTATCAACTTAATTGTAAAATGTCAGCTTACTACATCTAATTTTTTGACAGACTTTTAATTTTTTTTTCCAAAAATGTGACCTCCTTCATCCTATAAGAAAATGAAACTAAGGATGAATTTTTTAATCTCTGAGCAAAGGCTTTTTTGCCTTTTCTTTGTGCTACTGCCAGAACTAAAACTGCCTTGAAATACATAGGTGATGGTATTTCTTGGTGTGTGATTTGTACCATAATCAAACTGACAGACATCAATGGAGCACTTACAAGTTTATGCTTGGAATTAAGTCTAGTAAAATGCTTCTGGAATCTCCTGGTAATTTCCTTTTATCAATGTAAGTGATGCAGCATGAATCCATCGTAATTACTGTGGACCTGCACTAAATTAGATGATATGATTGAGGCCGATTTTTTTTTTTTTCCAGTGCATTTTTTTTAAGAAATGAGAGATGGTGACAAAGAGGCAGGCTATGTAACATTCATTGTTTGAGTTTGTCATCCTGTATATAGAACAGACCTATTTCTTCTGTTCAGAGTTCACTGTTAGATTGCTCACAATCTGTTCAAAGTGATTATCAACTCCTGTTCTAATACAGTAGTGGTATATTATAATTCTGTTCTTGTTTACTTCAGTGCAAGGCATAGACAAATTGGGCTTGTACTGTTAAGCAGCTGTATCTGGTAAAGCCATGCATGACTAAACTTGGTGCAGTGGCTCACATCCTTGATTTGTTTACACTGGTAGAAATTGAGGTCTATGTTCACTCAGCTAAGCTGAGTTATTTCAGATTTATACTGATGAAATGGGAACAAAAATATCTGACTTGAGCTTTAAGTGCTATACTAGGATAAACTCTTTAGTCTCATTTATCTGAGAAGTGCCAATCAAACAGTAGAGGACAGGGCATGAATGTTAGACTGCTTCATGGGTAACGGTTGTGCAAGACAGACCATGCTATGTGAGAGCTTTGTATTCATACCTAAATTTAGTTACCACAGCTAATCTAGGTCACAGCGAAGATGACTTTGTGGTACTTTCACAAGTTCCTTTTTTTTTCTTTATTGGCTTTTGCTAGGTGAACAACTTTGGCCCACAGATGAAAAATGTTGTCGCTTGGCAAATTGGATATGAATTTTGGCAATTACAGCAGGCCATATCCATCACTTGGAAGGGAGGACAAATTGTTATTCCATGACTAGATGTGGGGAAATAAAAATAAATTAAAATATGGACTCCAAAGTTTTCCAACAAGTCTACCACCTTTGGGTGCAGCCCCAGTAACTGGAATGCCAACCCAAGCTGCTGGAGGGGATGGTGTCCACCCTAATGTGCAGCTTTCCTTTGTGCATAGCCAGAGGAACCTGTAGGTTCTATTCCGGAGTTGTCACTATGTGTGAAACGTTACTTTTGGGGCCTGCTGCTGAGAGGGGGAACCTTCTGCAAGGCTACAGTGCTGTGTTATACACAACACATGGAAACGTGGGTTACTACCAAGTGTGGGGTGGCCATCTCATGAGAGGGAAATAGAGTTACTGTATTTGACTACAGTTGACCTTGCACCTGTACGCACAAAAGCTTGATCCAAAAATATTTGTTACTCTTCCTCAAACTGATCAGATTAAATAGGTCTAAATAGCTTTGAATGTTCAAAAGCCTGTAACTGAATTGTTGGAAACAGTAATTAGACCATTAAGACAACCAATTTTCAGCAGATGGCAGCATTGCACTCTGTAACTTCATTTTTCCAGCAGTGGTTTTGCAACTTCAGTGCTTAGGCTGGTAAGAGGCTGCCAGCTAAGAAGTAATCCAAAACCACTTCTAAAATGTTTTGAAATACAGGTCTTAGTAGATTATGATAATTGGGTATTGTTTCAGACTCAGGGCTTTCATATGGAAAATACCACTGTGCTGCGTAAGAAAATATTACACTAAAAAGCAATGTGAGTACACCTAAATCTCTTCTGTTAACTCTTTAAGTAATTGCTTTGAGACAGAGGAAAGTTGTTTGATAAAAGTGTTCTTATTTGTAAAAATATTAGCAAATCACTTGAAGATGGAAGAGTTCAAACTGCAACCATGTGTGTAAAGCTGTAAGTAACTTTCTGCATATTATGTCTTTCAGACTACAACACTCCCCCCTTCCTTCTTTAGAGTAAAATATGCTGACTTTCCTAGTCCTCTTCATACTATACCTTTTAAACAACATGCAGCCTGATCATCAGAGTCCATGACTAGGCAGATGTACAGGTGGACGTACCCTCATTATAAGTTATCAACTGTGTGACAGTGTTCAAAAGTTCAGATGCAATCGTTAATTTTTGTCTGTGAAAACTCAATTAAGAATATTGCATTTTATACAAAGCACATGCTTGATTGTACATTCAAACTGGTCAATTTATAGCAATTATGGCAAAATTGGAGAGGTTCTCTGTGCCTGCCCCACCTCCTCCATTGATTCATGGGAGTTACAGTACAACAGTGGAGGGCATGAAAGTTGTTACTGCTATGAAAGGAAAGGGCTGAGTTCAGAGACCTTTTGAGAAAAAAGCCTTATAGTTCCAGACAGACATCTGTCTGTGACGTGCTACTATATACATAATCCTAAACTGCGTAAGAGATTTCATTTTTCGTGTATTCTCTTAGGGAGAATATAAGGCTATTCTTCTGTTTGGCACAAGATGCACATTGAGCACTGCATTACAACTAGCTAGCACTGATGTAAAAGGCAACACAGAATACAAGATGATAATAAATGGAAATGAGGACAACCATTGCAGCCATTCAGAAAGAGGTTAAAAAACATAATTCTCTTGCAGACTATGCCCCTGCAACTGTTGGGTAGAAACAAGTATATTGCTATCGATTATATTAGTGGTCTTTTTAGGAAGCTTTATGTACCTACTTAGACTTTGGCTTCAGAGTGAATGAAGAAACCTTCATCTTTTCCCTTTCCTTTCTGTTTTTTTTTAGCCTGTGGGACAAAATAATAGTATAAGTAAAACCAAAGTTCAGACTGAACCATTTGGTTTACACTCCGGTACAATTCTGGCTTTTGTCACACAAGTGAACCACAATGAAAATTTTGAATTATTCTGGGTTTTGCAGTCAAAGTAGATTACTGCAGGTGCCAGACTATTTTGCTGAGATGAAAGAATAGTTTTTCAGCTATATCCTGTCAGGATGTGACTATCTTGGTATTCTGGAACAAATTAAGCATATGCAAATTTCACTTGAATGGGAGAACTTCAGGAATATCAGCAGCATGGGAATTGGTATTTTGAATTGAGAGGGCTCCTCATACTAGTCATACCCTCAGAACATGGTCTGGTGGTCAGAGCAGTCTAATACATACTTTTTTTTTTCCCCTTAAACCCTATAAAGCATTAGTGAACAAAAGTTGTGTCTTATGTAGTAGAAATGTGTGGCAAGGGACTTTTTGGCCTACCTGGACTCCTGTTGCAACTAGAGCAGAGTAATAAGAATTGGAATTAATTTCCTGTCTTCATCAACAGTGAAATGGAGCTTGCATAAGCCTGTTTAAAACAGAAAGCAAAACAAACAAAAAATAAAAGCTCGGTTAATGTTGCAGAAGGAAGTACTTTGAAAAGATTAGCGAGCTTAATATTTTATCCTTTAAAGGTGCATTGAGAGACTGGGATTCACTGCAGTGTGTGCATATACTGTGAAAGGGTATTATTAGTTATCTTTCATCTTGGTCACATTTTAAATCTTTGGCATGAAGATTTTGGATACTTTGAGTAGAGTCATCCTTTACTTTCTGCTCTCTACAGTTAAAGACATAGTATCGTTGTATTCTCATGCAAGGGAGCAATGTGTGCTTTGTAAAAAACCCCAGTATTGTTTGTCTTGTGTAGTAACATCCCCCTCTCCCAAAGCGGCGGGAGGGGGAGGGGTGGGGACGGGCAGCTCTTAACTCAATCTGTCCTTCCAAAGGTCTTTCCGAAAGCCAAATAAATGTCAGGAGTTTTTTTTGGTCTTGGAATTAAATCAGGCGATCCATCTCCCATGTCTCTTTGGGTATTAAGTTTGTGAGATAAGTCATTCTTTCTAAAACAGCATTCACAGATCACTTCAGAGTGTTGCACAAAATATTATTTTAAAATATAAGACACAAACACTTCTAAAACAAAACCAAAACCCAAACAATAAAAAAACCAACCAACCAAAAAAAAAAAAACCAAACTCAAAACCCCACCAGCCACAGAAGTCAGGTCTTGCTTTGAGAGACTTGTCCTTTCAACTATGTGGACTGTCTTTTGCTGTGTTGGAATGAGCAGTTCTGGGGAGGGCAGCTACTTTAGGTGGCTTCTGCAGCTGGAGTTTTGTCTGGAAGAATGTCTTCCACTGTGTATCACTCTGTTTTTGCAACAGCATTTTATAGCAAAGAAAGTTGCCCCACAGTAACAATAGGCTTAGTGGTGCATTAATTTCTGGTGTCACTTCAGTAACACTATGGAGTGGATCCTGAATTTGAGATAAAATCTTAAAGGTGAAAATAATCTTCCTCATCTGTAATATGCACTTATCTGTGCTTTTTCAGGATTGAATGTCATGCTTCTGGTCTGCTTGAATGATTATGTTTTCATATTTTAATGACACACTGGATTTTGTGACTCTGGTTTTCCAGAGGATATTATAAATTGCTTAAATAATCTGGTTTATCTTTGAGATACTGAGCAACACTTACTGTGAAAATGAGTGGAATATGTGGATATCTAACAGTTCCCCAAGTCCCCGTTGCAGTTGACCTGGTTGATGTAGTAATTAAGGACTGATCCAGATGACTTTAGATGACACCATAGCGCGGGGGGAGTTCTGGGTGTGTAAGTGAATGTGAAACATCAGTGGACCGCTCAGCATTTGGGGGTTATGTACTCTCAGTATGACAGGAGATGCCATCAGTTTCCTCTTTAATACTCCTAATGAATTAACATGTAGTATTCTTTTTTTAATAGCAAATAAGCCTGCAATTTTGAAGGCAACGAGTTTGTTCTTTGTTTGTTAAATATCTTTTCTTAGTCGATTACATGTCATTGTTGCCTACATTTCCTGAATAGAAAGTAAGTGTTCTTCATTTACATGTTTAAGACAACAGAATAAAAGATGTTTTTTCATGTGTTACAGCTCTGTAATAGTTATTTGCATATTGTATACATTTTAGAAGGACCCTATTCAATAGCTATGTAAACCATTCTGAAAGACTCCCTTGGGCTCTGTTTGCTTTTATAGGGCGGATAATTTAAGAATTGTTTCTTTTTAAAGGAATAACAGCTTTAAGAAAGTGTTTTCTAAAGAGTTGCTTTTGTTTTCAAAGTGGGACAAAGTCGGCTGGCAGACAGGCTTACAAAGCACCTCAGTCCTGGTGTACTTTGGAACTTGCCTAAAGAAACTATTTCCTGACCTGTATAGCCAACATTTCTTCTTCAAAGTAAGACTTTTAAAAGCCTGCTAGGAAACTCCCCCCAGTGTTTGGAAAAAGGAGAGGTCCTTATAGCTGCTGAAACGGTGAACGGGGCTGGTAATTTTAAATATGGTTAACATGCTGAAGCTGGACAAATATATTCACAAAATTCAAAATCTGTTTTAACTTTCCAGAGAGAGTAAATCATAGTGTTCTGGGATTTTTTTTCTTGTTGTATGGTGTGTTGTGTGTTTGGCAAAAACTCTTTAAGGACACGAGCAGGAAAGATGAGGTTTGTAGACAGAGGTTATGTTTCAATAGTTGGACTGGTACAGCTGGTAAAAGCAGCCAAGCTTTCAGGTACCCAAGGCCAGGTGCCCACATGTGTGCGGGAAGCATTGGGCTTCAAAGCTAAATACAAGGGGGAATGTGACTGATTAGATCATCTTCGTAAGAGGGGCCATCTCATACCTCTGGAGCAGAGATGACACTTGAGACAGAGGGGTGGTAATGAAGAGGTAGCTGTTCTGGTGAGGGAAGGGGTTCTGTCACATGAGAAGGTGTTCAGCTTCTGTTTGGGAATGGGAGAGAGGCTGTATGTGGGAAAGCTGAGGAGATGTGTCACACCTTTATCGAGTGGGGTGTGTAGTGTCCAGTACAGCTGTGACTTTCACTTCTCAGGACTACTGTTCAGTGTCATAGCATGAAGTTGTGATGTAGTATAACATATGAATTGATGTTATTTATATCTTACAGAATGAGGATTTTTAAAACATCTATATTCTACTCAAGTTTGGTGGAATCAAGGAAGAGACTTAGCCTGTTTCCTCTGCAGCAAGACGACTGATGGAGCAAGAAATCACTGATGGGAAGGGTCTGGTTGGGACTCTGGTGTTGTGTACAGACATGGTCTCAGTTTCACTCTTAATGAGAGATGAAGTATAAGAGTGTTTCATTTTTCAAATGGGAAAAGCAATAACCACATAGAGAGGATCAACCTTTAAGTGTTACCTTTCAGCTAAAGCACTAGGTCAAGCTTGTTTCTGTGGTCCCTCTTGTCTTATCTGCAGACATTTTCTATGCGTTGGCTCTGTTAGCTCACTGCTGTAACATCTCACAAATAACTAACAGATTTATCTTATGGCATCTCTTAAAAATAAAGATATAATACTCCCTTCTTGCTGATGGGGGTGGGGGGAAGCAAAAGGATCTTTGTCTCCTTGGAGTCAGATATTTAGCATATTAAACTCTTCTGGGCGAGAACGGAACAAGCGTAAAATACAGTATTTGCTTTAATGCAGGATTTTTTTCTTGTTACAGTTTTAAAGTCTTTTGGTTTTGTTATGCTGCAGCCTGCAGTTGTAGTGGAAATAAGAAAAACAAAAGTAATACTTATCACTCTAGAAACATAGGTTGTTAAAGTTGTACTTGGATGACTGCTTGTATCTTCTGAAGCATCCCAGTTACCAGCAGGAAAGCATCTTTATGACAAAGACTCAGCCTCTAAATGAGAAAACGGAGCACTCTCAGTTGTTCAGCAT
Organism: Buteo buteo; assembly: GCF_964188355.1. Taxonomy (NCBI): domain Eukaryota; kingdom Metazoa; phylum Chordata; class Aves; order Accipitriformes; family Accipitridae; genus Buteo; species Buteo buteo. Next base: position 14,989,427 of record NC_134182.1, read on the forward strand.
GAGAGCAGGGAGCATGTATTTAAAGTGAATTGCTCTGAAATTTGTTTAGGCCTGTATTTTAATGTGATGTTTTTAATATCTAGACTATTTGTTTTAAAGTCTTAATAAAGCCATGTCTCATATCTAAATTCAGGCAATCTGAAACTCTTATCATTAGGACTCTGTATAAATATGGGGCTATGCCTACACTGTTATCCTTACAGGATATAGGAACCTAAAAGCTTATCTTAACAGTGAAATTGTAAATTGGGATGGTGAATTTGTAATATTAGATACTACTCTACAGATACTACACAGATACTACTGTGGCTGATTTATAACCCCCCCCCCCGGAGTTGCATCGGAGTAAATTGCTGCATATAAAACTGTGTTATAATTGCATTACTTTCAACCCTCGTTGCAATTCATACCTGTATTCCTTTTTCATGTACATGAAATTTTAAGCCGTTGCCATCTGATAGGTGCTTGGGATAGCACCAATTTTGCCCTTCCCTTTAATTGAAAACAACAACAACAAACCCCCTCCATAAACCTTAAGGGATATATTCCCTGACAAACAAAAGAGCATTATGTCACACCCATGGCAGTTTTGATGTTTAATTCTGACATTTAATTCAGAAATGGACAAGGGGAAGTGCCACTATGGAAAGATACACAGATCTGAAGCCCCAGCAAATCCTGTGCCTGCACACACCTACAGAGCCAAGGGTTTCTCAGAAATAGGAGTAGTGACTATCTTCCGCTTAGTAAAGCAAGTGGAAAGCAGGCGGATCCAGCTGGCCTTTGGAGAAGCTGTGGAGTTTTTTCTGTTCCGAGTTTCAGTCTTCTCTCCCTGCAGTTAGAAATTGAAGTGGATGCAACAGTGATTGCTGTGTAATTCCTGCATTTGCCACAGGCCTCTGCTGCAGATAGGGAAATATATGTGGGGGCTAACCTACTCTTTTTTTTTTTTTTTCTCTTTTTTTTTTAACTTTACCTTATGGATTACTTATGTCTTCTTATTTGACTGGCATTATTATTAGACTTTTTTTTTAATAGATTTAAAGCAACTTCCCAAGATCCAGTCATTCTCTTTTTTCCAGTTCACTTTTTTCCCTTCTAGTAGAGAAACTAAACCAACACACAGGACTTATACTGTCAAATGCATGCTGATGGATTTGTCAATGCATGTGCTCTGCAAGCTGGTGCATGGTGGTCTTAAGCTATGTCTTTTCTGTGTGTTTGGCCTGGGTTTTTTTTGTCAGCTGGTTCAGGTATACTGGTATATAGTTTGAAAACTCAGAAAAAGAAATGGAGCTGATGATTCAAATTCTATCATCCTGCTTAATTTTAGTCTAAATCAGTGGGGGTGCAACCTATGTTTGAATCCATGTAGATTTTTGTGTGTCAGTCATCTTACCTTAGCAAACAGAAGAATCCAGCTGAAAAGTGGAGCCCACTATGTTACAAGTTTATTATTCTTGGTAATCCGTAATACAGCTTTGATAAATCTAATGCCCACTCATCTCTTCTGTGGACAGCGGTACTCATTGCAAGACTTATTACTCTAAAAAATTTAGTTTTATGTTGGGATTTCATCAATTTAAAAAGCTAATAAATCATGATTTGAGGTAATGGTCTGTCCAAAAGATAGAAATTAAATTTGTAGTCTCTGAGAACTGATAATCATTTACTTGACACTATCTTGTATGCGCTAGTAGAAAAATCTTTAAAAGGTCAGTTATCCTCTGGCACGGGAGTTGGTAAGATATTAAAATAGGCTAACATAAGCCAGAGCTGGCAGTGATTTAGACTTGTGGTAGGTAATATTTATGAGAGTTCACAAATGTCTAAGCAACTCTGCCAACTTATTACTTATCCTTTCAGTTCTTACAAAATTAAAGTTGTTTCTTCAATGTTCTGGCATTTATGGCCTATACAGAAATGTTAATTTTTGTTTATTTTTACACAAAGCAATTTCTCCAGCTTCTATGAGAGAATGATCATGATGGGATTAGAGTTTCTTTTCCGAATCGTTTTCTTTCCAAAATCCTCCGCTTGCGATTACAGAATGTTCTGGTTTCTAGGCTTTCATTTTTTCCCCCTTCCCCCATATGACTCCAAGCAAAACTTATTTTTGCATTTCTGTTTTATGGTAATACCAATACTGTATAGTCTTTCTGGCTAGTATCTTTTCAATAATGAGCCTAGTGATGTCTAAAACCCAAATTCATGTAAAATTCTGCTGGAAAGCCTGAGAAAGGTCATGTTTCTGGTTTCTGCAACCACTGGAGGTATTCTGTGGAAAGCTCAGCAGAGCATCTAACCAGCTGCTTTACTGAGATGAAATAGAGGTAATAGGATGTTGGCCTCACTAATAATGCTTTTCTTTATTTCCCTAAGTTATTAATTTGGATTTATTCTATAAACTCTGCAAGCTAGTTAACAGTCCTGTGTTGAAGGCCTAAGGGTTGGCAAGGAACTGCTACATGGCTATTGATGCTGGCTTTGTACCTCAATCCCCGGTCTTCCTACAAAACTGGTTTCCTTAGTATAACATGTCTCAACAGCAGAGTAAGCATAATACACTGATGCTGTGCTGGTGGGTCAGTGAGCTACCAGTCAGATATCCTTGAGAGATACCCAGCAGCATGGGTAAACGTACATATATGGCTAACATTCTTAGCATCAGCTGGATGCAAATGCTGCTTCCTCGGTCTGTGTGTCACAGTCAAAGAGCAGTGGCACCAGTGCAAGTTACCTCCACAGACATAAGATGGTAGCTCTTGTAATTGCAAGTGAATGCATGTCTCAAATACAAGACCTCTGAAATCTCAAAGTTTGCAGAAGTTGAGGATGCTTTCAGCAGTAGACGGCATTGACATTTGAAGTTTTTTAGTACCAGTTGGAATCTCTGGCACCTGTACAGTAGTTGGCAATACCAGTTGCTCTAGTGTTTCTGGATATAGATAGGCAGGTGGCTTAAGGACGAAAACATGAATGAAGAAAAAATGTGAAACCATCTTTTGGAGAAGGCTCTGATGCTGTGTTTTGATGCAATAAGGTAGTGAGTAACACCTCTGTATTTATTAAGTATATATATGTGTGTGTGTGTGTGTGTATAAAAATAAGCCTGTAATGATATGAGCAAGAATGAGTTTTCTGACGTGAAGTGTTTCTAGCCATGTCAGCTGTGCATTGGATTAAGTTTCCAGTACTGCTGTACTGTACCTTTTTTTTAGGGCTGGGAAGAAATGGAAGTGATGCTCTTTACAGACAACTTGGTCTAACCTAAGCAGAGCAAGCTGGTTTAGATTCAAATTTTACTTCTTATCTTGTTTCAGAGCATCATGTTCTGAAATGCACTGTGTATTTGTGGAAAACTGGTGTTTCTCTTTCTCTGGCACAACCCCATTGACTGTAATGCAGTTTTCCCAGAGAAATTATGGACAATGCAGACTCTCTAACTCAGACTTGCTGCTAATATTGATGGAAAACAGAGGGACAGACAATAAGCTCTTTCTTAGCCTGTAATATTAATTTTCTTATGCATTTCAACACTTTAAAAAAGCTCTTCATTAGAGTGATCAGCTTTGCTATAAGAGTCAGACAAAGTTGCAATTATATCTCTGTTTTACTTTAAAAAGTGAAGTGTTGGAAATACAGCTTTGCGTTAATTTATGCCACAAGCACCATGTTAGTTTCTTTTGTACTATTTCTCTATATTGGATGCAGACTGCAAAAGAGGAAGCAAAATGAGGACCAAATATTTTATCAACTTAGATGTAAGATTGATGCAAGGAGGAGACTGGCTTAAGGTAACGGGGGGAATTAAAGGAAATAAAGTGACATCTAGTCAAAGCTTGATGCTCAGATAAACTCCAGTGTCTGTTCTAATGAAGCCTAAGGGAAAAGAAATTATACAGGTATTTCTCAATATCTTAGGCAAAGGGAGAAAAACCAGAATTTGTTATTGGATTCTTCATTTTCTGTGTAAATGTCTCCTTAAATTTATTTCTATTATGCAGGAGAGTCATGAGTGGCACTTGAGCTGGATAGGAAATGATTTTCCTATTTAATGAAATTTTGAATCTGTAAATATTTCAATGTCTTGGTCTACTTTACTTATTTCAAAGTCCTTCTGTTTTGGTTAGTGATTTTTATTTTTATCACTTACTACAATGTTTAAACTTAGAAGTTGTGCAAATAAGGATTTGTTTGGAAATGATGAATCAATTGTCAGAACTTTTTTCCCCAATTTGATAAGTCAAACTTTTCACATGCAGACTCTTCTGATGAAAACTATTTTATCCTGGTTTATAATAGATCAGCAGTTTGGGGAGGCAGAGAAAGAACCTTGTATTCACCTTAAACTATTGAATTTAGTTTGGATAGCAGAGAACAGTATTTAACAGATCTATGAATTACAGGTTTAATTTGGTTCTTTTTTTTTTTGTTCTTCCTCCTTGGCTGTAAAGTTATAATGACAAAGTGTTATTTCCCTTCTCGGCATATGCCACATGCTGCTGGAAAATATGCAACAAGATGTAACGTTAACATTTCCCTGACACTTCTAAAATTAAACAAAACTTTCAGGGGAAGGAAGCTTCATGTTAATTTATGTATTCCTTAGCTTTCAGGCTAGGGAGTGAGGGTGGACACCACCCATAGCAACTGCTTAAGCCAAAGTTATTTCTAGTTTAATACAAGTACAGAATCAAACCTGATGAGCAGAAGGCTTGAATGGTGATTTTTAAGATGTGGTAAATATGCATTTGTCTCCATGTATTGACTATGTTCTCCAGTATTCTGTACTTTTAATACAATGAGCCTCTCAAATGAGTATTTTAAACACTGGTAGTATATGGATTGTGAAACATGAATCTCGTTTGTATTTCTTAATTGGAGTAACTGCCAGTGACTCTCTGGATACTTCTCAGCTAGCTAGGCAACTCAAAGTCTGTAATTTTTCTTATTCGATCGGGGTGACTGGTTTGTATTTCCGCAGCCTGGGAGGATGGACTCTCGGTTTGCTGGCTGTAGAGCAAGACATAGAGTGGGTCACCTTGAAAAAGACGTAGCCAGGAGAAAGTCTCAGAGCAGATTGATCAGTGGTGGACTTTCTTTTTGTTGGGTTTCTTTTTTTTTTTTTTTTCTTTTGGGGGTGGGCAGGAATGTCTGTTTTATTAGTTCTCATGTCTGCTGGAGTAGGTATGTCCAGAAAGTGATCTGCAATTAATCTTGTACTTGGACCTTATTATGTGTTTTGACCAAAGGCACCACAGAGCTGAAGCTTCATTATTAAGGTACTAGATAGGTGGAAAAAGTAGTCATTCTACATAATAAATTGATGATTTGGCTAATATGGTAAACCCTGGGCTATCATGTTTCACTCTGAGCAATATGCTGTTTATTCCTTTGTACCAACCTCTACTGGCATGCATTCATTTCATATGAAACTTTGCTTTAGTGTCTCTTTTAGATTTGCTGAAGACAGACCCGTGCATGAGTGAAGGTACCTGGCTACGTCAGAATTCTGTTAATGAAGGTTCCTTTGTGATCTTCAGTTGTGGCCCACCTCTTCTTGTGGTCTCAAACACTGACTTAACTGAGGTTGCAAGGTTTTCTGAAGAGGTTGTACTTCTCACTAGAACAAAATAAATATCTTCCACCCACTCCCCCTTATTAGCATGTAGCAGCAAGAAACTAGGCTGTTTTGAGGGTGGAGGGGGTATTCCCTGGAAATACAAGCCAGTTACAGTGGCAGAGTGAGGGAACTTACAGACTTTGAGCAGTTCAGTTATTTTAAGTACATGCAGATTTCACTCCTATGAAATACAGAACATTTAGGTTAACAGGAGATAAGGAAGAAACTCCAAGCTGTGTACATTTTGTTGAGAGCTTGGCACAAAATTCCTCTGTGGATTTTATCTCTGTGCAGTAACATGACATCTGTGTTCCCACTCTCTGACTTCTAATCCCCTTTCCCATGATTTTTTCTTTATGTGGGTTTTTTTCTGTTGGGGTAGTCTCTAAATGTACACTGCATGAAGATAAGGTCTAAAACATTGCGTCTTGCTGCTCCTGGCCAGATGCATTTATAAGGAAGACCTTGAATTTCAAGTTTGTTGAAGTCTGCAGAGACATACAAGGTATTTTGTGTCACAGTTACTATTCACATTTCATCTTTTCCTCCAGAATAAGTTTGGTTTAGGCTGCATGCGTGTCTAGCATACTTTCCTTTAGGTATCAATTTCTTTGAAGATACAATCACAAGGTTTTGGATAGTGATCCTCCTCTTTGTGTGGAGATCACACCTTGTTGATTAGACATTAAAATCCTCACTGTTCTTTGTCGTGCAGGAAGGGGAAGCTTTTGCTTGCAAGGCATGTAACCTAATGGTACATTTCATGCCCTTCCTTAATTTTTGGGAAGACTCTTTCATGAATTAATGAACAAGCTATGAAATAGCCAAGAATCATAAATCACCTCAAACGAATTGCAGAGCACCACAGTACATAAAACAAATTTTCAGTCAACTCTCTCTTTGTATAAGCAATAGTGGGTGTTTCCTCTCCAGCATACTTTTGTTCTAAAATTAGGGACATATTCTCTCATTGGTATACGTGGAAATTTTTCATGTAATTTCTATTAATGTTAATGGCTGTCAGGTGGGGTCCAGTAATTCCATGACACAGCTAAGAAAGAATAGATGCACTTGATTTCTTTACTTGGATATTGGATTTTAGCAATAGTCATTGCATGCTGTGTCAACCAATTTCAGTGCCGATGCCAAAGGTTTTCAGCCACAAAGGTAGCCTTGAAGATGATTTTTTCCTGAAGTTCAAAGCTTCTGAAATATTAAAAATAACTTTCCAAGCAAATTATACAGCAATGGCAGCGTTCCACTATCTGTCTTGCGTCATTTGCTAGTTTACCCAAATGAAAGAGGAAGAGGGTGGTATGGAGAAAACCACAGTCCCATGGCAGCACACAATGTATCCACCCATAGCTTTCCCATTCAGAGTGCAACTGGTGCTCCTGAATTTGCAATATGCTAGCAGTATGCGATTCTGGTCTGGCACGCTTCATGAAGGGATGTGGCAGACTACCTCAGGGAAAGATGCCTTCTGCTAGAATTACTTGTGCCTTATGGGCTGCCAGAGAAGAAACCTGTGAAAGCAAGCCTCTTGCAAATTTGGAGTGAGTCACGTAATGGCGGAATGCTCATGTGCTTCATGATTCAGGTGTTTCAGGCAGACACAGTGAACGTCTGCCTTGCTTGCTGAAATACGTTAGTGATATGTGACAGTCCAGGTACAGAGGTACTCACATTGGGAAAATTGGGGTTTGTGATGAAATATGTTTAATATATTTAGGCAACTGCCTAACATAAATGTGCTGCTTTAAGCTGCTCCATATCTCAGAGCGAGTGTGTCATGAATTTGCCCTATATCCAGACCAGCAGTGCTGCTAAGGCTGTAAGAGCTCACCAAGTGCCATCACCATGGAATAAAAACACCAGAACTGAACGTACCTGTAGAGAGAGACTTCCTATTCTGTTTGTGAAAGTCAGGACCCTGTCCTCCCTATGCTGCATAAATGTGAACCTTTGGAGACAAGAATTAGGAAATAAATTGTAAAGAAGATCAGGGAGACAGTAGTCAATGACTGAATTAACATGTGCCTCAGGGCTGCGAGAGAAAGCGTATGGAAAAATCTACCTATCACCTTTGTAAGAGCAAGCCTAATTAAAAGGAGGATGTTTGGTATGTTGCCCAGGCTTGATACAAAATTTTGAAAGAGGTTGCTAGTGAATAGAGTGCATAGAGCAGTTAAGTTTATACACAGTAATTACTTTTTAACATACAATTCTGCAACTTACAATGTGGCTGTTCAGTGTATTCAGTTAAAAGGGAAAGATGACAGTAGAACCAAGTGAAGGATAAGGGCTGTGAAACAACTTCTGCAAAACATTCAAATAGCTTAAAAAATGAAGCATACAATCATGCTGAAATATCTTCAGAATGTAGCCAATGTATTTTTAAGTCCTTTGGCACACATATAAGATTTGAAACTGTAAATCTGCATAAATTGTATCATTCTTTAAGTGTTTACAGGCTGTCTGTGGCTCTAATTATTAACCTCAGTGTGAAATTAGTTTGTTTTTAATGCTATATCATGGTCTAGACTGGGTCTCGTATCAGCACACTACAAATACTGTGGAGATCTTGATAAAATGAACCCTCAAAGTTACTCAGATATTATAATATGCATTTATGTCTACAAATGAAAACTGAATTTGGGTTGTGCAAGGTTTGCTGAAGGCTTGCATGTTGGCAGTTACTCAGTACATTAACATGAATGTTAGCTGCAATATTTTCAGTTTAAGATCACGGTTGCACAAATTATTTACTGACTTCTCTCTGCCTATTGAAGGGAGGGGAGGGAACCAGCAGTTAGCTGGTGTTCTTGCTCAGTAGGCTTCGATTCATCAAGAGTTTGATTTAATATGGCTTCCACTGTAGCAATGCAGAATAAGATTAGAGATCCACAGAAAATATGTTCAAAATCATTATTTTCACTTGAAAAGATATTTTCCATGAGCTTGATCATACTTCCATGCAAAGTAATGATGAGGCTTCTGTTTTGTGTCTGTGAACAATGCTGGGATGTCAGGAATTGTTCCAATTTTAAAATGAGTTAAAATCTAAATTAAATATAGACAATGAAGGGAAGAATGACCTTTTTAAATGTATCTTCACTGACTTCAGACCAACCTCTCTAAGTCTCCTATTCATGCTGAAGTCATTAGAATTTTGTTGGATTAATTTGTTTCATATAAACCTATTAATAAGTCCCCTTGCTCACTCTACCTCCTGAAAACAAAACACAACTGAGATTGTGAGGCATACAAGGCGCACCTGAAGATTTCTTTTATGAGTTGGATCCAGCTGTGCTTTTCAGGCTCCTTTTTTGCCAGTGTGCATGTGAGAGTAGGACTTGACCAAAAAGTCATTTAACAATAGGAGACTTTCAATGACTCTCTGATTGCTGAAAGCAGTGCTGCATTTATAGATATTGGAGAGCAGGGAGGTGAGAGAAACCCTGAAAAAATGTTATGCTGCTGGGAGAGAAATATTTTGGTGTGAGAGGGAAATCCTAGAGGCGGTCTTCAGCAGCTTCAACTGGGAATGAGCACAGTATACCCATATTAATCTGACAGGTCAGGAAACCTGAAGGCTTCTAATGCTCATAGCATAGCTTTCTACGCTGCCTCTTCCAATTTTAAGCCTTTTTCAATTCTGTAGAAGAAAATTTCAAATGAGAGCACAAGAAATATTTGCTGTGAAGCATGGTTGGATTAGAGATTTCTATCCTGTAGATATTTATGTGGATCTTTGAATGGGCATTGCTTTCCCAGCTTATTTGATACTTCTGTCTTGTTCTGAGAAGTTTTGTTCAGCTGAGGAATAGATTTGGGACAATTATAAAATAACTTTCTTTTTAAATGTAAGAAGGACTTTGTTTTCTATTCTCTGTATGGTTAAGTGGGAGTTAATTTGATTTTAGATACAAATGGCACCTGGATTGTAATGGGCATGCGCTTAGACTTAAGCATGACAGAAACCTGTATTTACTTGAGTACTTTGCATTCATAAGGGCATACTTATTGCACTAGAATTTTTTCATAGAGCACGAACCAAGTACACAGTCAAATGCAATACTTAGGGGTGACCTGCAATGCTATCTTTGTCTCCTATCTAACAGTGAAGAGAGGTGGATGTGAAGTGTATAAGACATACTGTGTTTATAAGTAGGTTTAAGATTGAACTTAGGGAAAGCTGTGGAAATACATAAATGTATGCTAGGATTTTTTTGTGAAAGAAGAAGAATCAACTTACTGATGTGTATTTAAACCAAGGTTCAGTAGGATTTGTAAAGGTACTTAACACTTTAAAATTAGCGGCCTTTACATTTAGGCTCCTTAAACTTGTTTTATAAGTATCTTAGAATGAAGTTGCTAATTCTTTTAGTTAATCTTTGGTAGTACTAAATATTTTTATGTTTGAAGCCATCCATCATCGTCATAGAGGGAAAAATGGAAAGTTGTCTTTTGTGAAATGTCCAGCAAATCACCACACTTTGAACTGGTGGAGAAGGATAAATTTCAGGATTTGAATTCTGACTGGACTGTGTGCAATCTAAATCCTTGGGTATGGTTAGAATGGGAACAGACCTCTAGCTTGTAAATCTTTTCTAGTAGAAGAGATATAAAGAGACACATTCTTATGCTGAAAACTCATGACAGTTTAGAAACAAAAAAGCCTACCTATCATAACAGTCTGAGTCATGTAACACTTGCAGAATATTTGGGTTACACTGAGGACTTTTAAAAAGGAAAAAAATTACCCACTACCTTTCTTAGTTAGCTTCTGCAAAGATGTAGTACTTCAATTCATGTGGTATGCTATCCATTTGCGCCAGGAACTGTTATAAACCTTCCACTGATTGCAGATCACTGTATCAAAATCTTACTTTCTTGGTAATAAATTACTTGCAACTGTTTGTCTCATATATGTCTGGTTTTGAGAGCCGAAGTATTTTAAGGATTCCTTTAATAGTTGTGTTTCAGTTGGATTTTGTGTTTCTAATATAACAGACCTTCAAATCTAAACATAAGAAAAACTAAAATGGAAACAGACCCCTCTACTTTTATACCTCTTCTGTTGGAAATGTTTGACACACCCCCCCCCCCCCCCCCCCTCGGTTTGCTGAAATGAGTCATGGTAGCTGTTCCTCACTTTCAACTCTTGTAACAAGGGAAGTGTCGTACAAAAATAGTAGAGTAGGGAATTGATAAGTTTCAGTTTAAAAAAAACCCAAGTTTGGAAATAGTACAGGAAAAAGTATTCTTCCTAATTCATTCTGCAGAGACTGGTAAGCAGAGATTATATGATGTCTTGTTTTTATATCCCTTTCTAGCCTGGACAAGTACGCTTTGCAGAGTTCTTTGTGTCAAGTTGTGACTCATTTGAAGGAAATGCTCACTTCTAATTCTATTCCGAAGTTCATCTAATGGTTTCTTTCTAATATGGAAGCAAAAAATCAGCTTTCAGCTTTGTTTTGTAAACAGAGTCCCAATGTATAGCATTGATAGAAGCAATAGGGGCAAGGCAAACATACAGAGGAAAGAATACTGAATACATGCTGCTAAACTGTTCAGCAGGGAGTTACTTTGCTATACAGTGTGACACATCAGATGCGCTACACGTGCCATTTAGACTCGGTTTGCACATTTACTGATGAGCAGCATGCACAAGTAAATCTGTAGTCACCCTACCCAGAAGGATCATATGGTGGGCGCTCCCTGGCTGGCACCTTGTTTGTGACCTCTGTCTGGATATGTGCTTTATTCTGAGGCAAGTACTTTTGCATGCCCTCTCTTCTCTTTCACTGTGGTCCTGAATCAGTTAATCATACACTGAGGGAAAACAAACTAAGAAACTGACATAAAGTGTTCCAAGGAATACCCTCCAGCAGATACCAAATAACCCCACTTCTGTTCTAATTTGCAGAAATTGCAGAACCATTTCTAGCTTTCTCCCAGTGGCCAGTGACTTGTTCTTGCCTGATTTAAAGAACTTGTTAGCAAATCAGACTCTGTCAAGCATTTTCTGAAATTTGTTAGAGAGGAAAATGGTTCTGGCTGTCACTTCTTAAGGTGACCAAAGGATGAATTGAAAGCTCTGTTTGGAATCTGAAGACTAATTAGAGATTGTACAAGGGGAAGGTGACTTTTGGTTTTATAGTCCAACAAAAACTTAATACTGTACACCAATAATGCAAATTTATTACTATTTCATAGCTTGCTTGGATAAAAGCACATCATCTATTGTGCATGCATTAATAGGCCTTGTCTGTGTCTAGAACGAAGATGTTTTACAGTTGGAGAGTAAGGAGTTATGCCCTGATTTTAAGAATTAAGTAATAGCAGCGATCTGATTCAGTGGTAGGAACGGTATCTAAGATGACAAAATTCTTATAATAGATGAGACAATTAAATGATTGCCAGGAAACTCCCATGCAAAAAATGAGCAAAACAGGAACAAAAAGATCGTCTTGGCATAATGAAATCTGTATTCTAAACACAGCTGAAACTAATTAAATACTGAACTAGGCAAGACTGATCAAGTTGCTCTGGAAAAGCTGTTACCTGTTTTATTATGGGCCATCATTCCCTACTAGATTAAAATAGCAGTAAGTTTTGGGGTGATAAATGATTTCTTTTCATTTCCTACAGAAAAAATATTCAATGATCTTTAGGGTTTTTTTAAGATCTGGAAATTACTAGTTATCTGTGTTCAATGTAGTCACCCACCCAACTCAAAAATATCAAGAGATACCTTGAAACGTATCTTTGCTTTTAAATATGTTTTTTAAAAATTCTTTATTTAAAAAGGAACAATTTGATAACATTCCAAACATAACTTGTGTATTGGGTCTGGCCGAGATGGAGTTGATTCTCCCCATAGCAGCCCTCATAGCACTGTGCCCTGCATCAGTAGCTAGAAAGGTGCTGATAACACACCAGTGTTTTGGCTACTGCTGAGCAGTGCTGGCACAGCATCAAGGCTGTCTCCCCAACATTTTTGCCCTCCCCTCAATGTCAGGCTGGGGCAGGGCAAGATCTTGGGAGGGGACACAATCAGGACAGCTGACCTAAACTAACCAAACAGATATTCCATACCATATGACGTCAGCTCAGATATAAAAGCTAAGTAAAGGGGGGGGGGGGGGGGGCATTTTGTCTTCCGGAGCAACCACTACGTGTACTGAAGCCCTGCTTCCCGAGAAGCGGCTAGACATCGCCTGCTGATGGGAAGTAGAGAATAACATCATTTGGGTTTTTTTCTTTGCTTTTGCGCGCGCGACCTTTGCTATCACCATATGAAACTGTCCTTATCTTGACCCATGAGCCTTTTGTTATATTTTCTCCCCCCCAGCTGAGGAGGGGGAGTGATAGAGCGGCTTTGGTGGGTACCTGGCATCCAACCAGGGTCAACCCACCACAACTTGTAACTAGTATGCTACTTAAATTAGAAAGTACACCAGACTTCATATTTTTTAGAATTTCATATTTCTAGTTATATCAAGAGTAACATAACTTCTAGAGTAACTTTCCCAGTCATGAGCTTCCCCAATTTTTGCCTGTACACTACTGTATTAAAAATAAGAGTCAATATTTGATTGTTGTAGAAAGGCACAATGCCTTGAATTCATCATGGGGATGGGAGGTTGAACAGTGGAGAAACAAAAATTGTTTTTGTTGTGGGATGTACATATGCAGTTGCTGAGAAAGGGTTAGAAGAAGGAGGAACCCTTATTCTTGTATGAGCAACATAGATATTCACGTGGCATGAGCGTGTTATTGTTCAAATAAAACTCTTAATTCAGACCAAGCATATGGGTATCTCCACCTGCTGTACAGCATCTTGATTCAGAATTCATGAGTGATGTAAAATAAAGGGGCTATATTACTGAGTCTGGCACTCATGGCATGAACACACCAATTTCTTAAGGTTTTGCTGATCTGTGGCTTAATTGAGAGCTCTCATCATTTTGAGTTACTGAAGTCTTTCAGGGAGTCATCAGTTCCTTAGGATGAAAATACTAATTTATCAGAAAGTCTCCCCAAACTTCTGACATTTGAAGCATGGACTATATATACTGAATGACCCATGCTTTCTGGAACAGGTTAAAGACCCTGCAGGTACTTTATTGTTCTTCATCTGCTGAGATGATAGAGCAGACCAACCTCCTGGTCATCTTTGCTGTTTTTTTAATAAACATGTTAAAGAACTGAAATAGTTATAAAGAAAACAACATTCCCTTCTAAATATATTTATGTATCTGTGTCTTTATGAGTGTTTGCTGCTTCTACAGGGGTAAAGGATGGGAGTGGGAACACAGTTTGGATTGCAGAGTGTTGCAAGTATGCATAAAATACATTCTTTGGGGTGAAACCAAAACAGAAGATCTTTTCTGGCTGTGTGCATTGGGCATCAATGTATGGGATCCAAATAAGTGAAGTCCTGCAGCTTATCCCGAATGTATGCACAGATGAAAGGTTCTTGAGTTACTGATATGATGTGACAATCTGAGAAGGCTTCTTGTGCTGTTAAAGGAGCCAAACGACATGGCCACCTTTAGATACTTGCTATCAGATGTCAGTCCTCTAGCAGCAGCTCTGCTGTTCCTTCATGGCTGTAGTTCCACTTTTTTTTTTATGCCCCCCTTCCATTGCCCTTGCCAAGTCCTTTTCTGAACCTTTTGTCTCCACAATAGACCACTTTTTATTGTTCCCCTTTCTAATGGTCCACTCAGTTCCTCAACACCTGGGCTTCCCAGAAAATCTCCCTAGCTAGGCACTGAGGAGATTGCATTGCTGCTCATCAGCTTGTGCTGTGAGAGAGGCTGGTGCTGCCCTGCCAGCAGGGTAATGCAGCAGCAGGATCAGGAGGCTGCTAAACTTGTCACTACTGTGGGGTATGAAGAGAACAGCAATCGGTGTGCATGACATTGAAGATGATGAACAATATCTCCTTGAAGACCCAGAAACTGGAGACCACTCAACAGCTGTGCCCTCAATGTAAAGATCCTGAACAAATCTGAGGACATCCATACTTAGGGCTCCAGTGCTGTAGCATGTAAGAGTTGGGAGGAGAGTGCAGGCTCAGCTCTATTCCAGAATCCCTGTTCCTGAAAAAATATACTGAAAAGGGCACACTGACATCCAAGAATGCCTATATTCAACCTGAAAGAATAAAGTGGTGAGCTAAGCACATTATGGGTACTCCTTCCCTTATGTTTTTCTTTTGCATGGCTGATAACTGGGCTCAGCACTGGAGTGAGGTTCAGTGTGGTGTCACTGCTTGATGTGATGACACACAAGATGGTGTCACTCCTGAGTGAACAGGAGCAGAAATATGGCTTGCTTCCATGTGGGAAAGCAGTAATGTGCTGCTCTTGTTTGCATGCTACAGCTGCCAAGATAGCATGACACTGTGTAGAGTGGTCTGCTGAGGTTCATGCGAAGCAGGCAGGAAAAACTTGTTGGATAGCTTTCCTTCAGACACCTTCAAACTGCAAATGCAGTGAGGACATGTGGTTCAAGGAAGCAAAATAAACTGAAGTAGACATCCAAAAAGAGTGTATGGTATAATATAGCCTGCAGAACCAGCTGCTCCAAGCTGCTGATCTACTGCAGGGTGGTACCAGGCCAAGATCACCATTCCTCCCTGAAAATGCATGTGCTGAATTTGTGCTTGAGCTGTATATGAGGGCTTCTCTCTCGCTTCATGTTTCTCATTGGTTTCAACAGATTTTTTTTTGGCAAGTAAGCTATTGGTTTTTCACAATAATAAACTTTCTGTATCTTTGATATTCTAGTAATTAACTTCATAATCAATGACAAAAGGGATATGGGAACCTGAGGGAAGGGCCAAACAATCCTTACACTTACCTAACATTCCAGCAAAGTGCTCATACTGGAAATGATTTTACATGAAGACTGGGCTCTTAAGGGCCTAGCTAAGACTGTACTTTTATAGGTTACCTTGTGATATATGGGTAGCTCATAACACTTCAAGGTATGGTGGCTGGCTAGTGGAAAATTGGGCAAATGTCTGAGAATACCCTCTACCCAAAACAATAGATAACTTTACAGTTACTGGATGGTTGCACATAAATGTCTGCTGCTGTAACAGAAAAATTATTCAGCACAGCTGCTGGTTTCTAGAAATTCCAAAATACGCAGAGCTGGATCTTTAGGGTTGAGTATCTCCATGGTTTGTTTTTCTTTGTGTGTGTGAGGCATTAGGTTTCATTATTCATTTTCTTGAAATGTTTCTCCAGTATTATAACTTGTGCAAGTGTTTTAGAGAATCTTGTAAACTGATGGTTTGTTTCATTGATTAAGTAAGAGTTGTGCGTAGGAAAGACTTTGTAATGACAATTGAAATTATACACATAATTGCATAGTTTCCACTCTATAAAAAGTGATCTGCAAAGCTGGAATATATCATTAGACTTGTGTTTATAACTCAGGATGGCCTCATTTCACCAGCTTTTCTTGCAAATTACTTCCCAGATGTCAGAAATATTGTCTGGTTGCCAGCTATTGCATAAACTCCTGAAGTGTGAGATATGACTTACTGCTCTTGCGCTGACCTCAACTGTCAACAGGGAAATAAATGATCATGAAATAGATTGGATGAAGCAAGATTCAGAAAAGCAAATTAATATCTAATTTTAAGTGGCCTTTGATTATGCAGCTATCACAGTTGTATCTGAGATACATAATTTTAACATTTCTCAACTACGTTAGCAGAAGGCCTTGTATTCTTGGATAACCAGAAAACCTCTGTACAGGTTGGGCAGCCGTGTTTAAATCTCTAGCTATCTGACTTCTAACAGCATTTGTGTGTGATGTAGAAATGAAACCCAATACTTTTAAAGTTGATCTTGGGTGGGCGGAATGGCTTCTAAGCCTGTGCCCCACGTGTTTTTACTACAAAGTGTTGTAGAGTACAAGCTATCTCAATGTCACAAGTAGCATCTCTGCCCCATATCGTACATAGCGTGGCAGCGTGAATCTCCAAGAGTGACGTCTTGGAAAGGTCAGCTCCTCGTTGCTGGACTTTCTTGGGGCCTTGGCTGGATTCAAGAAGATCAAGCTGCTCTGTCTGCATGGTACTAGTTTTGTGTTGGCCCAAGGATGGGGATGCTGAAATGTAGATCCTGTCACATAGCGAACCCCCACCTTGTTCCCAGAGTAGCCCAGAAATCTCTTGGAGAAGACCATAGCTGGGGAAGCAAGGAACTGATATATTCAATGTTGAGAGGGGTCAACCGTGCTGTAGCAGCTGAAATAGCTTTTTGCTTAGTGTCAAAATTCCCCTGCGTCCTTTGCTTCATCCTGTTTTGCTCATCATTGCATTTTATAATTTAAAGCTTGGCACTTTGAGGAGTGTGAACCAGGGTCCTAGTCTTGCATGAAGACACATTTTTATTTTTATAGTGACTTGGTTGACTTCTGTAGCAGAGACACATTTTTTTTTTTCTTCTCCATTTAATCCTAGTCCTGCTGAATCTGCCAGGGTGGCTTCTGTTAATCATAGTAGTCAAAAATCACTAGCTAGTTCCTAGGACAACTGTATTTTTTTTTTTTAATAGGATTTTATTTACTTTCTGTTTTATGAATTTTGAGAAAAACTATTCTCATATTTGCAAGCTCTCTGCCTGAGCTGAGCCTTTAAAACATTATAAATAAGTGAGATTCTGATAAAATCTTATGTTTCTAGAAAAATAAATGCATAATATCATGAACTTGCAGGTAGTATTGTTTATACTTGCTGTGTAATAACTCCCTTGCTTATTCTATGTGTTTGTAAATTGCTGATTATTCATAGCTAGCTATAGTTGTCTTATAGTTAGATACCTGTACTGCCTACAGGTACCTATAGTTGTCCATACACATATGGATGAAGTTATGGCTGATTAAACAGCTGGTCAGATGAGCAACATATTTATAAAGAGATTAAAAAAAAAATAATTCTGCGCTAACTGGACTAGAAAATGAGTCAGATGGACTCAGTCTTGGTCCCTTGGCTTTAACTTTGTATTCATATATCAAGCTCATTCTCCTAAATAAGGGTGCCTTGCTGTGTTACTCAGCAAAAATGTAAGGGAGTTGACTGTAGCTTGCAACAGCATTGCCTTATTCCAAATTTGCAGACTGAAGCGATTAATATCAGGCAGATGGCAGACAGTTTGCTGTAAATCATGCAGGGTTGTAAGCTCAACAGTCATTGAATCTCAGCTCTAAAAAGTGACACTGGGTTAATGATCTAATTTTGTATAGGGAGAATTGCATTCACAAAGTAGTTTTTCACTCAAATAGGTTTGTAAAATGACTCCACTGTATGCTGTCTTAGGCTATTGTTATTTCTCCATTTAACTTAATTTGTTGTCTATGTGCAGACTCATTAGATGGCTTCATAATCAAATTGCAAGTTTGGCCATAATCATGCAGTCAAAAGTGGCTAATGGTTTCAATTCTAACTGTAAGTTCTAGCTGAAAGAGCTGGGAGAGGGTAATTCTGGAGAGTTTTTTAAAAGAAAATTAGCTTAAATTGAGGTTTTTTTTCATTTTAGAACTAAAAAGTTATGTGCTATTCAGAACTTATGTCACTGTGTTCCTTTTTAAAAACTGTAAATGTTACTACAGATATAGTGCTAAAATGCTGTATATAAGCTACTTAGTGTGTTTTCCTTTTAAGAAAAATTCCAAATTTGAGTGCACCAAATCTTGGTGGGTTTTTAACCCAGGTGGCCAAGTAAATCTCTTGGATAAAGAAGCATCAGCTGGTAGTTTACACTGAATTTATGTAAGGTTTATGACCTGGTGTCTCTTTGTGTGTTTCAGACTTATAGCTGATTTGGGGGGGATTTTTTTTGTTTCTTTTCAGTGAACCTGTTAGCATACCTACCCAAAATGCTTATATTTTGCAAGAATGCCATACTGGCTTCCTCTGCCAGTCAGTTGAAGAACAATAAGTGTTTCCTATGGGGGTAGGGAAATAATTTTGGTTTGTTTTGAAAAATTAGGAGTTTTAATGAAGTCACAATTATTTTGTTTTCACTTGATATACTAGGATGGTGTTTAGAAAAAAGAAACTTGAAATATTTTGGCTTCTATATGGCATGGTCTAGCACATGAAATATCTTAACATCTGTTGTTGATGTTTTGAATAATATATAAAATGCTTATTTACTTTATATATATGTATGTATGTGTTCATGTATAGAGACAGCTATGAGAGTTTTGGAAATATCTGCTCGAAAACTTGATTTTAAAAAAATTGGGTTTTGGTTTGTTTGTTTTTTTTTTAAACACAGAAATGCTGTATTGGGAGAAGTTTCACTACTTCTAAAACAGATTTTCTTCCTCACATCTAGTTAGCCACTTTCATAAACTCTAAGACAGAGGAACTGCAAAGTTATGCTTCACTTTCCAATATCTAGAACTTAACTAGGGGATTTCCTTCAATTTTTAGGGAATTTCTTCTGTCCTCTGAATTATTTTTATACCTGGAACAACATCTGAGATCATTCCTTGGCAAAACCTTACACTGATTTCTTGCTACGATTAAAGTATTTTCTTAAGCGTTAAGGTATTTTTTGCATACAGTGACATTTTTTCATCACCATATCTACTCCAAAAAGACGGGAAGGATGCTCAAGATGCAGTTCCCACCATCTGCATTTAAATTCCAAAGCAGGCACGGAGCTGGCCTCTTCCCATTCTGCCTTCGTTAGTATAACAGGCCCTGAAAAGGGGGAGACTTGCACTCGTCTTTTCAACACCCACTACTCTCCTCCCCCACTTCCCCTTAAAT
The DNA here is from genome assembly GCF_964188355.1 of Buteo buteo. NCBI lineage: Eukaryota > Metazoa > Chordata > Aves > Accipitriformes > Accipitridae > Buteo > Buteo buteo. The sequence goes on from NC_134182.1 coordinate 15,008,869, forward strand.
AGCAGCCATTTGAAGTGTGGCTGTGCTCTTTGATCACTCTGCCTTCACTGTCCGTAGTCCAGGAGCAGTGGAAAACGCCTGCTGTCATCTCTGGAGCAGGACTCTGGCAGCAGCCTCACAAACTCATTGGTTTACAGCAGAATGAGATGAATAGCAACAAGGACAGCAGATCTTGAAGAAACCAAGCTACTTCGCAGGGTAGAGCCATGGAAAAGTTATTTAAAGCTAGAGAATAGTCTTAATATTTCTGTGATAATACCTGTGAGGCTAACTGGGCTTTGTCCTAAATTAGAAATTTCCAGGACTGGGTTATTGGGAAGGATGAGGTGAGCCAGCTGGCTTAAAGAGCAGGGAGATTACAGGATGTTGACTCTGCCATAGTTTTCTGCAGGAATGTTTCATGAAACTGCTTAAAAGGTTTAATGGATCTTCCTAATTCTGGTTTTCCTATAAGTAATTTGTGTGGCTATCATAACAATGCTTGTGAGTAATAGGAAAAATACAATTATGTGTCTCACAGTTTGCTCTCTGAACAGTAATGATAGATGCTGTATAAGCTGTTTTGAGGATGTTTGTCCAAAGGGGTTTGCTCTTTGGCAGTCAGATGCCTACCTGAAGAGATTTTAAGCATCTGTTGAAAATAGTTGTGCAGTGGAACTGAACAAAAAACTGTTACAGTGATCTAAGCACTTTCCAATACACTGGAGATTCCAATATAAAAAGAGATATATTAGAGCTATATAAGAAATCGTATTATAGAGATTCCAATATAGAAAGCTAAATTGGAAGACAAGTGTGGGGAACTATAATTAAATGCAAAGTGACTCCATCTACAGTTTAATGATTGTGTGATTTGGTGCAGGAAAACTTCCCACATGTAAGTTTATGCTGAAACGCTTCTGTGAGTACTGAGGGCTTTGCTTTTTTTTTTCTCTCTTTTTTTTTTTGTCAGCCTCACCAATTACAGTTTCCAAGTTCTTTTTTAAAATCTCTAACCATATGTCTTAGACCACATCAAAGACACTTAATTTATCAAGAAAATTATTGTAAGTCTGTAGGAGTTCAGTGTCTGTTGTGCCCTCACATTCTCTGAATAGCATAGTATTCTAGCAGAATTTACGGGCTTTGCTGGGGCTTTCTTTGTGTAAATCATTTAATACCATATTTACATTTAATCTCTTCCTTCAACTTTAATAAAAAGCAATCCTAATAGAAAGAGCCCTTTTCTTAAGACACTGAACATCTGGGAAGTGTTGGATGTTCTCACAAAAACTTCTTGGGAATATGTGATTGTGATCATTCTTTTAAGATGATTTTTCCCCCTCAGTTGTATCCTAAGTCTTCACCTAAAAAAAGTGCTTGTGGAGCTGTGCCTTTCTTACATATTTTAAGATTATTTTTAAATTAAAATCTATTAAAAAAAAAGAAGTTTGACTTCTCACTCTATATGGATGGCCTAGTGGAGAGCTAGAGCTACTTACTGACATGATTGTAGCCTCAAAAATCTTCTCTATGCTCTCAATACTTTTATACTGTTGATATGAGGCACTTGTGCACATTGACATCCTTCTTTCAGATGTTAGGTTTTACTCAGATTTCTCTGAACTTATATGTAACATTTTCTAAAGTTACCTCTAAATGGGATGTAAGTATGCATTAGGAAATGACCGACTCGATAATTATTCTGTCTTCAAGAAGTCGATGTGGCATAAAAGAAGACATATGTCCTACAGTAAAATTTTATCTTGTAAAATATCAAGAGGAAAATTTGAGAATCCTCCATCTGTCTTTAAGGTCTTCTAAGAATACTGGGAAACTTGTACTTTTGCATTAACATTTACCACTTACTGCAATTTCAATGAGAAGAGACCATAAAACACAATGATCAAGAGAAACTTCAATAGTAGGGTCTGTCTAGTTCAGCATAAAGACTAACTTCTGTTCATGATGAAATTTGAAAGCTATGTTTATAGTGGAATACTGCTTCCTATGTATCATTTATCCTGCACTCTCATATTCCGCCCGCGCCCCCCCCCCCCCCCCCCCCCCCCCCCCCCGCTTTTAGACACTTTTTTCTTTTTGGAAAGAATGTGTTTTTCTGTTCCTCTGTAAAAGATGTGAGCAAACAAGATGAAGGGTGTTGCCAAGAACATCAGAGGGTTCAGAGGCTAATAGTTAACCCTCAGGAGTGTATATTTGAATAGTAATATGTTCATACTGTCTGTAGGCTGCTACATGATCACAGGAGTGCTACAAAGAAACTAACAGTGAATCTTATGGATTCCTGTGTATTTCATCAAGAAAAACTAAAAATGTAACCTGCTGTTGTGAGGCTCAATGTGACTTTTAAAAGGTTTTTGAAAAGTAGTGTTGCATGTGCAATAATACCTCAGGGAATAGATGCACGTATGTCATGAATACCCATTCAAAGCACATTTCGTAGTTTGAACACCTGCATTATGTTAACAACTACAAGGTGTTGCAACTTTTGTTCTGGGAGTCAGAAAGTTGATTCCTTAAAGTGCCTAAAATTTGTAGGGCTGCTCATGGGATTTCCCTAAACTGCTGCATGCATATGCAGAAGGGAGGAAAGCTGTAAGAGGAATAAGGAAAAATACCCAATATTTTAACTCTATAGCAATATCCTATCCTGTACAGACAGGCCTCTCCTAGCAATTTTTTATAGGACTGTCAGAATTGGCTTTCAGCATGAATGGCTACATTTTCAATTGAGAACTCAGTAATCCTAAACAGTTTTGGATGAACTGGCTTCTAAATCTGCATTGTTAATGTTGTTGTTAGCTCTTGTAATCCAAGTGGCTGGTCAAGCTATGGATGCCCCACTAAGGTCCTATTTTAAAAAATTTAGCCATGCCACTAGTTAATATAACTGTAGGCCTCAAACTAAATTTACTTCAGCTGTAACTCTACCAGATATAGTAGAACTACAGTGTAAGTTACTTTCTTCCTTTATTAAAATTTCTTGAAGGATTTCTTTGTTTATGTATGTGTCTCTGTCCAGTATTGTTTTGACTCTTGTAAAACCTAACCACCTTGGAGACTTTACTCATATTTCAAAAGCTTTAGTTCGTATATTAAAAAATTTAATAAATCCATAAATATCTAAACCACCAAATCCATTTAAGTAACATTTGCTGACCACACAGGCTATAGTTAAATGTAAAACAAACGACTTCATTTTGTTATTGCTTGTTACAATCCAAATTGGATTGCAATTTTGCAATATGTAGCTGCAACAAGAAAAGAAAAAAGTATTTTTTTCTGAATAATAAATGTGCTCAAACGGTAACAAATTTTAAGATCTTTGAAATCAGCATTCTTCAACTGAGCTTACTCCCTTTCTTGTGACTGAGCCTTGATAACACTAGTGTTGACTTCACATTACTTTCATACCTTGGTTTTTATCTATGTGTTGAAAAGTGACAGTAGTTGTGTGTTTTCAACTCCCTTCTTTAGCAGGAACTCAGTGATTTCTATCTTCTGCTCTTAATCTTACCTAATTTTGACCTGATTGTGCCTGCCATGACTGAAACAGGTGCAGAAGACTCAAATAACGGAGGAAGCTCGCTGTGGTTGTGTCTAATGGGAAGAGAATTCCCTTCTTCATAAGGGTCCAGTTCAGATGGAGCAGTGTTAGTTAACTGGTGTCTTAAGTATCCACAACTGTTTACTTTTATAGCATATTTTACAGTTGTTTAATTTTATAGTTTGCACTGCACCTTTGTTCAGTTTTGAAAATGCAGCTCTCTTTCCTCTTTAAATATTTGCATAGTGAGGCACAGCAGTTGCTCCAGCAGGTTTTCTCCTGCAAGGTCAAGAGAGCATTTCTCTAAGCAATGCCCTTTTCTGTACCCTGGTTCTTCAGCCACTTTCTTGGTAGCATCAGTTTGGCTGTTCATTTACCTGGGAACTGGAGCGGAGGAGATACGGAATCTAAGGCAAGAGGCTACAATTAAACTTTTAAGAAGCCCTGCAAATAGCAGGCTAGTCATAAAAACAGTACTTAGAAGTATCAGTTCAATCTGTATGCTCATCTGGGCCAGAGGTTTACACATATTTGCTGGTAGTCCCATGTTTCCTGGCTTCATGGGGGTCTACAGAAGGCAGTCAGTGAATGAGACCTTGATACTCTGGTTTGTAAAGACTAACTTATTTCTATTAAATTTGCTGCATCAAAGTGAATGTAGCTAATTGTGAGGTAAAACATTACACAGTGTAAGCTTATCCAGTTTTAATAGATCAGAAGTAAGGCCCTTTGATGCTTCTGTATTTTCTCTGTTGAACAGAAAAGCTGCTAGCTGGTGTCTCACTGTCCTGTTATTGCAGGGTACCCGGGAGCATGGACTGCAATGTGTAGTTGCAGCTCAGCCAGTAGCTGCTCAGAGACATCTCAGACTCTGCCAGAGTTGCTCAAAATCTTCCACTAATATTCTGTAAGGTAATTTCTGTGATAGTGGCGTTAGCCCACACAACACAGTATGCTTTACAACTCATTCAAGGGAGAACAAAAAAAACCCCACCAAAACCCCAAACAATGCAGAGTGTCCTATGTCCAGTCAAAAGTGCAGTGTGAATACAATGAGTGTAAAATTGCCTCCTGTGAACTACAGAGGCAAGAACACAGTAGTAACCTTCCAGGATAATTATAATTCCTCTCACATTAATTTACTATTCACAACATGCTTGTGGTGTAATTTGAGAAGAGAAAAACACATAGTTCAGTTGAACAAACCAACATCAACTTTCCTCCCCAAGCTGAGCATTCCACACGATTCCTTAGTTCATTTTCTTCAGAGTTCTGTATTTATCAATGGTGTTTGTCACTGAAAAAAATTTCTTGTAGCTTCCTTATTCCAACTCCTCTTATTTCTTATTGCACTTATTGTCCCCTCCATTTCTCTCCCCTAGCTCCAGGGTTATTTATTTATTAAAAAAAAAAAAAAAAAGAGTTAGCATTCTTTCCAAGCTCTTGGTACTACTCCCTTTCAGCATCTTAAATGTTTCATGGCTAGATGAAGATAGGAATTCAAATTCTAGATTGTGCCCAAATTCAAACCTCTTGGATTGAAGAGCTTGCTTTGATCCCAGCAAATATCTAAGGGGGAACAATTTTTTTCTTACATAAGTACCTGGTGGGAGGAATGAAATAGTAGAAACCTCTTGTCACCTCCATTTTACCTCTTGAATGTGGATGGTTGTACATAGTTGCATCATGTGCAGTCATTGTAGGTGCTGGGAAACTAAGGGAAGGCTGAGGTTGCTGGAGGTGTGATGCTCTTGGAGAAGACTAGGCAGGAATGCTTTATCCTCATTGCTTTGGACAAATACCTGGGTAAATTAAAACTTGGCAATATGAAAAATCTGCGCGTGTGTTGGTGTCCAATCCCTTGGCTTTTAGGTCTAGTGTTTTATGTAAAACTTGACAGCCTGTGTTGCGCAAACTGTAGCCTTTTTGGAATGATAACAATACCTTTGACAGAGACACCCCACTTCAGTATTTTATGTTTATGCTGGGACAATTTCTAATGTATGTTCAAAGAAATGGATTTGTAGCAGTAATGAAGACAAAATCTTTGTAAGGAAGCTGTTTGCCTTACAATCTTGAAAACAGAAATGGAAGCTAAATAACAGAAGTGCTAAGATTTAGAATCTTAGAATTTAATCTTTAGAATTTAACAGAATGTTAAGATTTTGCAGCCTGTGCATGTTGGGTTGAGTTAGCACTGGAACAGGGGAGCACCTATGAAATGGAAATCTTCAGTATATATCTTCTCTCTTGCTCTGGTGCTAGGTACTGTAAAGCAGTTAGAGATCACTGTGGAAGTGGCAGAGTTTCACTGACAATTACAAGTTTTCTAATAAATTCTGCCGTGTCTATTCTTTAGAATTTTTAAGGAAGATGTTTACAGATGGAGGACTGATTCTCTTGTGATAGGAGCTGCCTCAGCTGTGACTATAACATCATAGAAGGCAGCATTCCTATGTCTGTTTTCTGTGCTAGAAGTGTGTTATGCTCTCACAAGGAATTCTCTCAGGGCAATGATATAAGAGAATAGGATGCTTTTATGCATACCAGCTCCAACAGAAAGACTGTTTTCCCTTTGAGACAGCTATTTAACTGCTGATCACAAGGAGACTGTAATCCCAATAGTGGTGTCTCAGCACTGCTGCAGCATATGTATATTTTTAATCTCAATGTATTTTTCCACTGTTCCTTGATTTCTGTCTGCCCAGCCCCCCAACAGTCATCAAAACCCACCAGAAGTAAGCTTTATTGCTCAAATGAAATATGTTTCTTTTCCCCTCCTGTGTTGGCTTACAAAGTTTAGAAAGAGATTGTATTTCTTGAAGCAAACTTTAAGTTTCCCCAATATGAAACATAAAAGAAATATATACCATTAACCTTCTAACAATTGCTCTTATAATTTGCAAATTGCATGACCATATAGCCTTACTAAGCATATAGTAATGATACTTTTCTATAGCGTATGCTTTCATATTTGTTGGCACAGCATCTTGTGACTTGTCTGGTTGAAATTTTCCTCCAGCCTTTTATAGGAATATTGGTTCCACCCACTCCACCCCCCCCCTTTTTTTTTTAATTTTTTTAGCTATATATGTCCTTTCCATTTGTTTAGCATAGTTGAAGAGACTACCATATGCATGTCAGAGTAAAACACTGTTGGTCAAATGTTTTCTTAAGCTAGTATTTACTCATTCTGTGATCTGGAGTGTTCAACAGGAAGTTGCCTGAGACATTTCAGTTAAAAAAGAGAGAAATTTTTATATGGGTCTTATTTTAACTGAAAACATTGCAATCAATAATGAAGCGTCCTTGCAAATTTCTGTATCATGGGTATCATGGGCGTGGAAGTGAACCATGCAATATATCTGACAGAAGGGGAACTGGAATCAGGATTTCTGTGTCCCTTCCTCTTAATGTCAATGGCAGTTGTAAAATAAATGAACATACCCGTGTATCTACCTTGTAAGTGGTTTCACTTCTCATGAGAACAGAAGGCACTTGATGCTCAGCGGATGTCATGTACTGTGATGCCACAGAATTGCCTAAGATGCTGTTCCCCTCGGTTGGCCATGTGGCTTGATGCTTCTGTGCTAAGGGAGAAACTGGATTGCTAGTCCTCATAGCATGGGGGCCTTAGCAGAAAAACCTGTTTCTAATTTCTTTTGTGTTTGTCTGTCCCAGTAAGTCTATCCATCTATCTGATTTGCACCTAGTGTTGTTGCAAATATTTTGATAAAGAAATTAAAATCTAATTATATATAAGAGTTTGGTTTGATTAAGAAGTAGAAAATTGTGAAGCATAGGTATGGGAGTGTTAAGTTTGAAATGTAGTCATAGGAACTTAGGAACTTTAGAAAATGTACTATGTGTAACTATAAGAATTCAAGTATTGTCTAAAATCACTTAACCACAGAAACTTTGACAAAGATTTGTTGGTTTGTAGTGTTTTGTTTTAGGAAACTAAGGAAACCGCTATGGACACTAGTTTGCTGCTTGGAAACCCCTTATCCTTCCTACCTCGATCTAATTATCAAGGATTTCAGACAGTAGAGTTAAGTGGGATTAACCAATGATTGTTTTAACATAAGAATATTAATAAGATGGTGTGTCTGAAGGACCAATTATTAGAAAGGTTAAATTTAAGAATAGACATAGTATGCATTTTTATGTAAACTAATATAGATGATGGTGAGAATCATACTGCGCAGAATCACCTAAGAAGAGGTCAAGAAGCAGACAAGTGAGAAAGACTATGGAAGACCACCAGAGGGCTTTTGAAGACCACCAGAGACCTTCAGTGCACCTGCGTGAAGGGACATTTACATATGCTAATGATTTATCAGAAAGCTAATGATTATGTATAACATTGTCCAGAAATTTAGTGAATATGTATAACAGGTGTGTATTTAACCTGCATAGTTAGACTAGCCAGGTGCACACGATAGGTGGCGCGATCCCCCGTGTGCCCAGCGCTGCAATAAAGGAATGCCTGTTTCTTCTCATTGTTGTTAAGGAGTTTTATTCTGGATTTCGGTAACAGTGTCTATGCTCAAACCATTCAAAATGGTTAGAACTTGCACAATTCAAACACTGGCTTCGATAATACTTACATGACCTCACATAACCCAAGTACTGAACTGACCCTTTCCAGGCTGGAGCCAGAGCAAGAGCAGAGGGGTCTGTCTGACACCTTTGAGCCAGAGCTCCCTGTGCCCTTACAGGCTGAAGCTTGGATGGTTTCAGTTTGCCAGTGTAGGAACTTGGTAGGCTTTCTCCAATTTCATCTAAACTGGCCATTTCTGATTCTGCCATTATCATCAGTATCCACCACACCTCTGGTACAGTTGCATTGTGTGTTCAGTCTCTGCAGCAGAACTGCATCATCACCTCTGGCTGCAAAAAGTTAGATCTGGAAATGGGTAGCAGCGATGTGTCTGAATGCTCAGTAAAAGAACACTGAGTCCTATTAAAGTGCTTGTGATCTTCTAACTGTGCAAAAATTAATGACTGAATAACTCAGTCTCAAATATCATCAGTATGTTGGCTGCAAGAATGGCCAAATAATTTTTTTATATTTGCAACTGGTTTCTTGTATTCAGATTCATCTATGTTAATTGTAACACAAGCCCATAATCTGCCCTCTTGAAACCTCTGAAGCACCAGGGAACAGCTGATTTTGCTGTTAGCTGTGGGTGTAGTAGAGACAGGCATCTCATCATCTGTGATATGACAGTTTTGAGCTGCAGACTTATGAGTTGCAAGTGATTTGGGTGCACATGTTTAGCCTTGAAATGATCATCGCTTTCAGCTGGAGCTAGGATTACTGGCTCTTCTTGTCCTTTTCCCCCACTCCCTTTTGTTAAAGAATTAAAGTTTGGGTTGCTGCAAATAGTGTCAATATCCAGCATACTGAGCTCTTTCAGTAACTTATATATCATATCATTTAATTCATATAAAAATAGGAGGTGAGCTGTTAGTTATACTGGTGGATTCAGCTGCACTTACAGACACCTAAACTGGATGCAGCAACAGCAGCAGCGAGCTGTGTGTTGAATAACTTCCCTGAGAATTTTGTCCCAATTTGCTCCCGACTCCTTGAGCCCAATGCTACAGGTTTCACACAAATACTTTACTCCTCACTTCAATAATGGCATTGACATTAGTATGTATGCGGATAATATAGGAATCCTTTGACAAAAATGCCCTGTCCATCTGTTGTAAAGCCAGACAGACTTCTTGAAGTCTGTTCTCCCTTTCTGAGAAAGAATATGAACTCATATTGGCTATCTTTCAAGAGGGTGCAGTTCTTATCCTTTTCAGCATGCTGAGACTAGATGGTTTCAAACTAAATTGTGTGAATTGATAATTTGAGATATGTGGTAAGCACCTGATTATTTATTTCCTTTTTCCTTCTCTTGAAAATTGGTGTGAGGGAGATCGAGTTAAGACTTTGGATGTTCCTATTATGTCTTTGCATTTTCACATTGTTGCCCCCTTTGTGTAGAGCGAATTACAACTGATGTCCTTTGAGATCTCATGAGCTTTGGGCACTTGTAAAAATTTTACACATTTCTCAAACTCCTGTTCTCATGTTAATTCCATGCAGTCTGACCTGTTTTAAGTAAGAGCTGAAAAGGGGGATTTTTTTTTGTCACAACATCCAAACTGGGAATAGGAGAAACATACAATGAATTGCAAAAGACAAATGTCCATTTCCCTCAGTCTGTCCAGCATACAGACAGATAGGCAATGACTAAGGCTGAAGTTCAGAGTTTTTCCTGTCTTAAGGATTTGGTTTTATATGTGATGCCTGAAGATGATGGCAAATATGCCCTCACAGATTCTTGAGGCTCTAATGGGTATCCCTAGGTTTGCTTATGATAGAATTGTTCCTTTTTATTGAGAAGAGAACTAAAAATAAGGGAAACGCTGTGCTTGACCATAGCTTACCTATGGTATCATGCCCCTTAATGTATCGCATGGTTTTGAGATTGTCCTGGGTTCAGCTGGGATAGAGTTAATTTTTACAGGAACCTGGGAGGTGGGGGCATAGCCGGGGCAGCTGACCTGAACTAGCCAAGGAGCTATTCCATACCATGTGACATCATGCTCAGTATATATATAGGGAGCGGGCGGGAGGGGGGGGGGGCGGGGTGGATCCTTCTTTCGGTGGGGGAAGTGGTGGAGCGTCGGGTCCCGGGTGGTGAGCAGTTGCACTGTGCATCACTCTTTTTGTATACTCGTTCATTAGTACCGTTGTTGTTGTTGTAATTCCTTTGTGTTGTCCCAGTAAACTGCCTTTATCTCAGCCCTCGAGGTTCCAGGGTTTTTTTTTTTCCTCTCCTCCGTCTTCCCCCCATCCCACCGGAGGGGGGCGGGAGGAGTGAGCAAGCGGCCGCGTGGTTCTTTGTTACCGGCTGGGCTAAAACCACGACAGTCCTTTTTGGCGCCCAACGTGGGGCCCGAAGGGTTGAGATAACGACAGATCTGGCCAGAGCGTGTTTGAAACAAATTTGTCATACGCATTTCTTATACTAGATAAATAGATGTTAGTCACAATGTTGATTAATTTGTTTACATGGTGGCGTTTTGTAAGTTCTTATATGCTCTATGTATTGCCTGTAGTTGCGTATCTCATCTCTGGGAGAGTGATTGGGATTATCATTTTGCTGTACTGGGCAATGTCGACTTGTGAAATGATTACATCACTGGTCATGAGGTTAAGCTGGTATCTGTATGAGGCAGTGATATCATTTCCATACCTTGGGCACCTTCTGTCGGATTTTATTGGTAATTACACCCAATCCATTGGGAAGTTGGGGGGGGATACTTCCCCCCGTCCATTCCCCTCCCTTTTCTCCTTCTGACTAATTACAACAGTTTTCGAGAATTTTGAATATCCTTGGGATGCGCAAGCCAGTGTGCTGTTAGTGCTATGCCTCCTGACTATGTTCCAGGTCTTGTTTAGGGCTACAAAAAGGCTCTTTAAGAGTACCACCCAGAGATCTGTCCCAAAGCTTGATATGCATGGGTGGCACGGCATGTGGAAGAATGTGGGAAGGTATCTAGAGAACTTCTCACCTCCAGTGACTTGGAAGTTCACTCCTGAACAACTACAGAACCCTGATGAAGTGATAGAATTTTTGAAAGAAAAATGCTGTGGTTATCCCAGAGACACACAACTCACTACACTGTGCTGGGCCCTGGCCGGTATCTACCAAACAATGCTTGATATTAGGCAGCATCCTCAGGGGGAAAAGGGGGAAAAGATGGAGAATACTACAACATGCACCGTGGCTATCCCAACCCCGATGACAAGCACCGTGGCTACCCCAACCCCGACGAGAAGCACCGTGGCTGCCCCTACCACGACAACAGGTACCGTGGCTACCCCTATCTTGGTGACAGATACTGCGGCTAAACCAGAAGACCAACCTGTGCCAGTATCAGTCGCCCCTGTACAGAAAAAGAAACACACAAAGAAATCAGTTCGCTTAGTGAGAGATGAAAGTGAACCAGGGTCATCGCGAGAACAGGAGGAAGAGGTAGAACCTGAAATAATTACCCTATCTCTATCCATGAGTGAGTTGCGTGACATGCGAAAAGATTTTAGCCGCCACCCAGGTGAGCACATTGTTACCTGGCTGCTCCAGTGCTGGGATAGTGGGGCTAGTAGTGTGGAATTAGAGGGTAAGGAAGCCAAGCAGTTGGGATCTCTGTCTAGGGAAGGGGGCATCGACAAGGCGATTGGAAGAAAAACACAAGTTCTCAGCCTCTGGAGGCGACTTCTGTTAGGTGTAAAGGAAAGATACCCCTTCAGGGATGAAGTTACATGTCACCAAGGCAAGTGGACCTCCATGGAGAGAGGTATCCAGTACCTGCGGGAATTAGCCGTGCTGGAGGTGATTTATAATGATCCAGAAAATGGGCAGTCACCCACAGATCCAGATGAAGTCCAATGCGCACAACCGATGTGGCGGAAGTTTCTACGAAGTGCACCACCAACCTATGCCAACTCATTGGTAGTAATGTCCTGGAAAGAAGGCTATGGACAAACGGTGGATGAATTAGCTGTCCAACTCTGGCAATACGAAGGAAGTCTCTCTTCCTCCCTACGGGCCTGTGTCTCAGCTGTAGAGGAATTGTCCTGAGAGTTCCAGCAATTCAAAGTGGATATGTCTCCTCCTCACCTGTACAGGCCCGCATCGCAGTTATTGGGAGTAAGCGTTCCTCTGCCCAAGAGAGAGGAGAGAGAAAGTACATACGATGGGCTAACCTGTGGTTTTACCTGCGTGACCATGGAGAGGACATGAGGAAGTGGGATGGAAAACCTACCTCAGTTTTGGATGCACGGGTACGGGAGTTGCGAGACAAAGCAACCAGAAAAGAGGATTCTTCTTGGAAAACTGCTGCTCCAGTTTCCCGTGAGCAGTCCCCCAGACGCAGTAGATGGGCCGATCTCATTTCTGATCCTCTTGAAGGGACTTCTGATTCATGTGTGCAAAAAGTGAGTAATGGATATTCTAACCAGGATTAGAGGGGCCCTGCCTCCAGCCAGGTGGAGGAGAGGGACAACCGAGTCTACTGGACAGTGTGGATTCGATGGCCTGGCACATCAGATCCACAGGAATATAAAGCTCTAGTAGACACTGGTGCACAATGTACCCTAATGCCATCAAGTTATAAAGGGGCAGAACCCATCTGTATCTCTGGTGTGACACGGGGATCCCAAGAGCTAACCGTATTGGAAGCTGAAATGAGTCTAACCGGGAATGAGTGGCATAAACACCCCATTGCAACTGACCCAGAGGCCCCGTGCATCCTTGGTATAGATTATCTCAGAAGGGGGTATTTCAAGGACCCAAAAGGGTACCGTTGGGCCTTTGGTATAGCTGCATTGGAGACGGAAGAGATTGAGCAGCTGTCTACCCTACCTGGTCTTTCCCAAGACCCTTCGGTTGTGGGGTTGCTGAAGGTTGAAGAGCAACAGGTGCCAATTGCCACCACGACGGTGCACCGGCGGCAGTATGGCACCAACCGAGACTCCCCGATCCCCATCCATAAGCTGATTGGCCAACTGGAGAGCCAAGGAGTGATCAGCAAGACTCGCTCACCCTTTAATAGTCCCATATGGCCCGTGAGGAAATCTAATGGGGAATGGAGACTAACAGTAGATTATCATGGGCTGAATGAAGTCACGCCACCGCTGAGCGCTGCTGTGCCAGATATGTTAGAGCTTCAATATGAACTGGAATCAAAGGCAGCTAAGTGGTATGCCACAATTGACATTGCTAATGCACTCTTCTCCATTCCTTTGGCAGCGGAGTGCAGGCCACAGTTTGCTTTCACTTGGAGGGGTGTCCAGTACACCTGGAATCGACTGCCCCAGGGGTGGAAACACAGCCCCACTATTTGCCATGGACTGATCCAGACTGCACTAGAAAAAGGTGAAGCTCCAGAGCACCTGCAATATATTGATGACATCATTGTATGGGGCAACACAGCAGAAGAAGTTTTTGAGAAAGGGAAGAAAATAATCCAAATCCTTTTGAAGGCTGGTTTTGCCATAAAACAAAGTAAGGTCAAGGGACCTGCGCAGGAGATCCAGTTCTTAGGAGTAAAATGGCAAGATAGGCGTCGTCAGATCCCTGCGGACGTGATCAACAAGATAGCAGCTATGTCCTCACCGACCAATAAAAAGGAAACACAGGCTTTCTTGGGTGTTGTGGGTTTTTGGAGAATGCATATTCCAAATTACAGTCAAATTGTAAGTCCTCTCTACCAAGTTACCTGGAAAAAGAACGATTTTAAATGGGGGCCTGAGCAACGACAAGCTTTTGAGCAAATTAAGCGGGAGATTGTTCATGCAGTAGCTCTTGGGCCAGTCCGGACAGGACAAGATGTTAAAAATGTGCTCTATACTGCAGCTGGGGAGAATGGCCCTACCTGGAGCCTTTGGCAGAAAGCACCTGGAGAGACCCGAGGCCGACCCCTGGGGTTTTGGAGTCGGGGATATCGAGGTTCCGAAGCTCGCTATACTCCAACTGAAAAAGAGATATTGGCAGCATATGAAGGAGTTCGAGCCGCTTCAGAAGTGGTTGGTACTGAAACACAGCTCTTCTTAGCACCCCGACTGCCAGTGCTGGGCTGGATGTTCAAAGGGAAAGTTTCCTCTACACATCACGCGACTGATGCCACATGGAGTAAGCGGATTGCACTGATCACACAACGGGCTCGCATAGGAAACTCCAGTCGCCCAGGAATTTTAGAAGTGATCACAGACTGGCCAGAAGACAAAGATTTTGGAATGTCACCAGAGGAGGAGGTGACACGGGCTGAAGAGGCCCCGCTGTATAATAAACTGCCAGAAAATGAGAGGCAATATGCCCTGTTCACTGATGGGTCCTGTCGCATCGTGGGAAAACATCGGAGGTGGAAGGCTGCTGTATGGAGTCCTACACGACTAGTCGCAGAAACTGCTGAAGGAGAAGGTGAATCAAGTCAGTTTGCAGAGGTGAAAGCCATCCAGCTAGCTTTAGACATTGCTGAAAGAGAAAAGTGGCCAGTGCTCTATCTCTATACTGACTCATGGATGGTGGCAAATGCCTTATGGGGGTGGCTACAGCAATGGAAGAAGGGCAACTGGCAACGCAGAGGTAAACCCATTTGGGCTGCCGCACTGTGGCAAGATATCGCTGTTTGGATAGAGAAGCTAGTGGTAAAAGTACGTCACGTAGATGCTCATGTACCCAAGAGTCGCGCCACTGAAGAACATCAAAACAATCAGCAGGCAGATCAGGCCGCCAAGATTGAAGTGTCTCAGGTGGACCTGGACTGGCAACGTAGGGGTGAGCTATTTATGGCTCAGTGGGCCCACGATACCTCAGGCCATCAGGGGAGAGATGCAACATATAGATGGGCTCGAGATCGAGGGGTGGACTTGACCATGGACACTATTGCACAGGTCATCCACGAATGTGAAACATGTGCTGTAATTAAGCAAGCCAAGCGACAAAAACCCCTGTCGCATGGGGGGCGATGGCTGAAATATAAACAGTGGGAGGCCTGGCAGATTGACTATATCACACTCCCACGAACACGCCAAGGCAAGTGCTATGTGCTTACAACGGTGGAAGCAACCACTGGATGGCTGGAAACATACCCTGTGTCCCATGCCACTGCCCAGAACACTATCCTGGGCCTTGAAGAGAAAATTTTATGGCAACACAGCACCCCAGAAAGAATTGAGTCGGACAACGGGACTCATTTCCGAAACAACCTCGTAGACGCCTGGGCCAAAGAACATGGCATTGAGTGGGTATATCACATCCCTTATCACGCACCGGCCTCCGGAAAAATTGAACCATACAATGGACTGCTGAAAACTACATTGAAAGCGATGGGGGGTGGAACTTTGAAACATTGGGATACACATTTAACAAAAGCCACCTGGTTAGTTAATACTAGAGGATCCGCCAATCGGGCTGGCCCTGCCCAACCAAGACTTCCACATACTATAGAAGGGGATAAAGTCCCTGTAGTGTGCATGAGGAGTATGTTAGGAAAGACAGTCTGGGTTAGTCCTCCCTCAAGCAGAGGCAAACCCATTCAAGGAGTTGTTTTTGCTCAGGGACCTGGGTACACCTGGTGGGTGATGCAGAAGGATGGAGAAGTTCGATGTGTACCTCAGGGAGATTTGATTTTGGGAGAGAATAGCCAGTGAATTGGGCTGTATAATATTTAACTGCTAAATAACCTGCCAATGCATGTCATTGTAACTATAATGTCTATATGCCATATCAAGGGTATTACTGTAAGAATTACCCAAATGACTGCAGCATGGACTTTGGGACTGAGCCAAGTACAACAGCAATAGAACTTGAACTGGCACCCAGCAATTTCCTCAAGATCAACATCTTCGACCTGCAGACCAAGGGCGTGAGTTGCACCAAATGTACTAGCCACAAGTTCCAGAGGCAGCATGCAACAACCCAACATCTCACACCATCTCTCTTATCCTGAAGAACTGTTACAACAGATGGAGTCCCAAAGTCATGGACTAAATAAATCGATGGACACATTAGAGGAATAGCCCATAGGCTAAAGGAATACCATTTGTGTGTGTGTGTGTGTGTGCAGGGGGGAGAAGAACAAGTTCATATACTTATATATATATAAGACAAGGAAAGTGGTAGTGGTTGATTGGAAAATGTAAGATCTGGGCATGATGTAGATGGTATAGAATAAGGGGTGGATAATGTCCTGGGTTCAGCTGGGATAGAGTTAATTTTTACAGGAACCTGGGAGGTGGGGGGCATAGCCGGGGCAGCTGACCTGAACTAGCCAAGGAGCTATTCCATACCATGTGACATCATGCTCAGTATATATATAGGGAGCGGGCCGGGGGGGGGGGGGGGTGGATCCTTCTTTCGGTGGGGGAAGTGGCGGAGCGTCGGGTCCCGGGTGGTGAGCAGTTGCACTGTGCATCACTCTTTTTGTATACTCGTTCATTAGTACCGTTGTTGTTGTTGTAATTCCTTTGTGTTGTCCCAGTAAACTGCCTTTATCTCAACCCTCGAGGTTCCAGGTTTTTTTTTTTTTTTTTTTCCTCTCCTCCGTCTTCCACCCATCCCACCAGAGGGGGGCAGGAGGAGTGAGCGAGCGGCCGCGTGGTTCTTTGTTACCGGCTGGGCTAAAACCACGACAGAGATGAAGAGCTGTGTTTGACACTTGGGATTCCACTTCTGAATTAATAATGTACCAAGCTAATAAATAGGTCTGTTCATAATTTTGGTAAGGTGGGTCTAGTAAGGGTATCATATCATCTTGAGCTTGACAAGCTTAGCAAAACATGGCATATTTCATGAAAGCTTAAGCTTTACAGAAATATGAATGTTACTATTCCGAGGGCCAAACGACTTCAGTATCCCCTTTAGATGAGCAAGTGGAAGCTAAGAAGAGCTCAGGAAGAGGTTGAATGTCATACTCTGAAATCATTAATGATCACATAAAAATTAATCTTCCACAACTGAACGTGACTATAATGTCAGGGGTAGGTGGTTTCCTTTGCTGATTGAGGAGTCCTTCCCATGATACCATGATTTGTTGTCCCTTCAGTTGTGCTGACACAGCTGTTGTGTGCTGTAGATTGCACCACCAAAGCCTTTTATTTTCAGGGTGGTGGTTGTAAACAGCTCTGGGAGATAACTGACACTTAAGTTCTTCTGCCTCCATGTCTTGCTGGATGTTTCAATAACTGAGTGTATCCAGTGAGTTGGAAGATGCTCATGCAACCATGACACTTCTGTGCCATAAACACATATACTCTGTGAGCAGCAATGACTGGGGATGTCCAGGAGTCACCTTGTGCTTCCTTCTAGATGCCAGGAGGATTTCCAAATAATTGCAAACTTGTAATGCAACTGTGTGTGTGTCTTAGGCCATATGACTGAATAATCAGCCTGTAAACAGTGTCCAATTATGTCAATCCCTTTCATATTAGATGATAATGTGCTTATACTCTAATGTTTATTAGAAAGTTTGCTGCTTTGTTGGGTCATGTAAACACTGTATGTTTACTTTGATATCAGGATCAATTCTGCATGCAGCACTGGGCATGTGAAATCAAAACCTGGCTTTTGTGCTTAGGCTCATCTTGAGACTGCAAAATGCTCTGGCATGTTCTCTTCTAATTGCAAGGGGATAGAGAGTTATTGTTGGATTATTTCCTCTTTTCTATGTCTTTAAAGTATTTTTCTTGAAGTCGCTACAAGTTTGTCTTTGCCTTTGTTTACAAGTTGGCACTTTTTTTTTTTTTTAGATTTACCTTTTAGTCTATGAACTACTGACACTACTTACTGTAGCTTTGGGAGTGTGCTATTGTGAGAGACTGAAAGAGTTAATGTCTCAAACATTGTGGTGGGGCAAGTTCTGCTTAAAGACAAACCCTGCCCAGCAAGGAACCAAGGTGAAAAGCCCATCAGCTCAGACATCAGCAACAGGACGGGGAGGACGTGCTGGAGGGTGGCAGCTCCCTGTTCTGATAAGCTGTTCTGATACAAAAATCAAACAATGGCCATGTCTGCAGGGAAGGAGAAGTTACTCCACAAAGCACCCCCAAGCCCAAAGGCTCACAAACTGCTCATTAACCTGACGAGTTCGGGTGCCCACCTGAAGGAGGGACAAGGATGATAAAAGGACACCAACTGAAGCCCCGGGCGCGCAAGTCCGCCGGAACTGGACCCCTCAGCTGACTGAACCAACGCTGGACCCAGGACTGCTGAAATCTTGCTCTCTTCCTTTTTCTTTCTCTGTCTTCTTCTCTCTTTCCTTTTCCTTTTCCACAATCGCTACACCTCATCCATTTCAAGATATAAACCGTTGACCAAGTCTAAGACTAAGAGCAGATCCAGCTGCCTCTAGACCCTTCTCTGAGGAGGAGTCTGGAAAGTAAGGGGGTCTGCTCTGAACCTCGTGACTCAACGGGAGGGATCTCCTTATTCCCTGAATCGATGTATATGGTTACCCTGGGTTACACGTTTACAGAAGTAGTCTTATGCTAATTCCTGTTGTGAGAAACCCTGCACCTACTACCATGCCTCCCCAGTTCAGTTTGCTTCTGTCATGAATAAAATCTTTAACTGATTGGTGTCGTTTCACCTCAATGTAGCCCAAGGGAATTTCAAATTAAACATGACTCCCTGGTCTGTCCAGTCTGGGTCGTGACAGCAATGAAATTCTATCAATTTTTACTTCATTGGACTTCTAAAATTCAAGTCTGTTACTATTTATATTAAGCTTCTGCCAGCTCTTTTACTGCCTTTACTGCCTGCTATGAGCTTGAAGCAGTGAGCTTTAACCAAGATACAAACCAGAACTGCCAAGACAAACTGCTTACAAACTGTAAGCCATTATCTTTTCTCTAACTCATCTGGAATCCCTCAGTGAGTACACTGGCTTATGCTGTGTGTGCAACATTTTCTTTTTACAGATGTTAGAAAAATAGTGTAGGAATAAGAGAGAATCTTTCCATTCAGAAGACGCAAGCCAACCAGTCAACTGGTGGTGCTTCAGAAGCTGCCATGGTTTCAGGGCTGCTCTTGCATTTTTGCATCCTGTTTTGGTTGCCAGTTTCATGCTGGAGGTTCTGCCAGATTTTTGTTCCTGCTCTCGCCCTGCTGTACTGCTGCCTTTCTGAGGAACAGGCTGGAATATTAAAAAAAATAGAAGCATGAATTGCAAATGCATGCTGTGGTTCAGTGTTGTCTAGTGTGGCAGAACTCCTCTGCACACTTCATCCTTTTGAAGACCATTTACTTAAGTTTTCTTTGATGTGAAACTGTCTTTTTAAGTAGTATTTTAAAATTTAAATTTCTGTTTGAAGAAATGGGACCATCTCTGCAGGTTACTTAACAGCTTTAAACTGGTAGCCTGCTGTAAGGCAATAACATTACAGTGACTTTTAAAGCCAATTCAAGTATTTATTTCGTAATGTATCTCAGATGGATTGAAACCTCTGTTAACCCTAAGTAATTACTGCAACACTTTGCACAATTAGCTTCAAACTTTCAGGTCAACAGAATAATTATATAAAAAGATGAACCTGTTTCCATTCCAACTCCCATTTAAGTGGAAGAATAAATTAGACTAAACAGATGCCATAGATTTCATTTTGTTAAGAGGAGATTTATGGCCTAATATTTTGTTGAATCACAATTTCATGTGCACCTGTTTCAAAAGAATGCTGAGGCTTATTTGTAGCTTTTTGTACCAACTTTGCACTTCAGTAAATGTTTACATTAAAAAAAAAAAAGCTACTGGAAATCCATAAAATATAAGCTCCAATCTGTATGGCCAGCCAGAATGGTATTGAAATGGAAGACAGAAAGCTTCCTTCCCTTCCATGGTGTGAGATGTTTTATTAAATCAGGGTTGAGTTCATTCTGATTGGCTTTGGTACAGATTTCCTATGTGTACTTAGTTTAGAAATCAACATGTATTTCTAAAAGTTATCCTGTTGCTTTTGTAAGTAATGATCCCAAACCAAAGCCTGATTTGGTCTCATCATGGAAAGGACTTAAAAAAAAAAAATTTTTTTTTTTTTTTTTTAAACTCTGGTTTGCTGTTTAGACTTGTGTTTCCTTCAAAAGTGAAGGTGTGTGGTGTTTTGTTTACGTGTGGTGGGTTTTTTTGGGGGGGAGGGGTGGATGGTCTGCTTGATTCCTTGGGATAAGGCAGAGAATTAGTATTTATTTCTTTGTTTTTTTTCTTTTCTTCCTGTGAAATATATTTGTATTGCAGAGGGAAGGGACATATTTTAAAGTACACTTTTATATAGTGAGATAGAAATAACTGTGCATTTCAGATATTATTGGGAAGTTTTAACTTCTCCACAGTTTTCATTTTAAGGAAGCTCATCAAGGAACAAGCTACTATTACAGAAGAGTAGATGTGAATGTCCATTTTGATTGTCTCTCTGATGTTTCCAATATTGTTCCAGTAATTACTTCTAGATAAATTAGCAAGAAGTAAAATATGCTAAATACTCCAAATCAAGTGAAGACAGTATAAGGTATATTTTTTAAAGTCTTTTAATCCCACTGTAAGTAGACACATCTTTCTCCCACCATTCTTCTTACTTTCCCTTACGCGTAAGGTCCAACATCACCTGAGAAAGAAAAGACTCTAGAAGTAACTTTAGCATAACTTTATCCTATCATAACAAATATTATAGTTCTTTCTAGGGCTGTACTCTTAGGTATTTTTTTTTCTTTATAGTTTCATGATGGGCATTCTTTTATGCAATAATGTTGCATTAGATTAATTAAATGTTAAGGTGTACACATATTATCTCTTAAATCTGAATTGTGTATAGCAATTCCACACAACCACTTGTGTTGTTGAAAAAGATTTTATCCTCAAGCAGCCTGTAAGCCTCAAGCTTTTGGAGTGCAGGAATCATACAATAATTTAGGTTGGAAAAGACCTTAAAGATCATCAAGTCCAACTGTAAAAGGAAGGTCAAGTATTGCCCATTCTTTGCTTTATTTTTATACAGAAATTTTTCTTGACCCATTTTATTGTATCTGCCTTCACTAATATCAACCTTCTTACCTTCCTTAAAGAAACAATGCGGAATTAAATTGTAGTTTTGTGTGAACATATTGAGAATTGTTTCCTTCCTTCCAGTGCTTAGAATTTGCTCCTGGTCATGCAGAGACAGCTACTTAATTTCTAATGGCACCAGTGTCTCTCTGAGCTGCTGATACTGTGAGAAAAGCCATTTCTTGTTGTTTCTTTGAATCATGTTCAGCACTGGAATTAAAAAAACAAACAAACAAACCAAAACCAAAAAACCCCCACATTCCTATAGAAGGAGCCTTAAATCTTCCCAATGACTGCCACATACGAGCAGAATTAGACAAAGCCTAACCTTCATCCTCTTTGAAAATTTGACAGAAATCTTTCAGGTTGCTTTGACAGACCTTTTTATTCTGTGGTGGTTTGGTATATTTAAATGCCAGCTTTACTCATTTAAAAATTAGGAAAAGCATCTGGTTTAGTATATGAAATTGATTCAGCCTGGACACACCTTTGTTTGGTCAGGTGCTGGCACCCTAATTAAATTAAAGGCTCTATTCATCTTGCCAGCCTTGTCTGACATCATTCAAGACACCTAACATACTGGCTTTCACATCACCTCTGGTAATCTAAAGGAGTAGAACTACATACTTAAAAAGCTGTTACCAAATACAGTGCTTTGTAGTTTATTGTAATGGGATGCCAGTGCTTCCCTATAGAATCTCATCAAATTGCCATTTTTTGGGGCAGTCAGTGCCAGGTGCAGTAACACTGAATGTTTTCCGAGTGCAGCTAACCAAAAGGCCTTTTAGTACTAGTAAATCCAGCTCTTCATTTATTTTCAGAAGTATTTACAGGTGTCTTAAGACTCTTTGCTTAGTTATTTTCCCTGCCATAGAAAATCCTATGTGGAGAGCAAGAATAGTGTTTATAGTGCATTTAGAGAAGAATTTCCTGCTTAAGTGGTTGCCTAGGTTGTGCTAGCTAGCGGTTAATACACTAAAAAAATATTGCTAATTCTAGTGCAGCACCTTCTGCAACAACTTTTTTTTTTTTTAATGAATTTATCTAATCCTGATTAGATCTATCCAGAAAATTGGAAGTGCAAACAGACTTCTTGATTATTATTTTTTCCTCTCCCCTAACTACAAGTAGCTATCCTAGTAGCCAGTTCAGTATTTTTCACTTGTAAAATCATCAGGTACTTTGCTACATGATGTGTCTGCTGCTGTGTTGATTCTTTCTTGTCTTAATGAAAACAACTGAAAGTTTGTGTTTGAGGTATGGAGGAAAAACACTGCCCTAACTATGCAATTAGAGTTCAGGTACAACTGATATGAAGATAACACAAAATGTCTTCTCCGTATTCTCAAATTCCTGTGCTGCTTGCAGATGTAAATTTAAGCAATCTCTGTGATGAGTGTACATATGATTAAAAGCCTTTTTGGTTTGTTTGTTTGACTTTTTTAGTGTAAGCATTTCCTTCCTAGGTTGTTGGCTTAGCTCATAATACAAATACTGTACTATACAAATTGTGTATTAGTTTGTATATATTTTCAAAATTACTTCATCTGGGAGGCAGCATGCTTTCTTTTCTTGAAAAGGTGTGATTTCCAAAATATGCTCAGTACCAGTGAGTTGAATTCCTGACAGCATTGATTTTTCTATCTTCTGTCTGTCCTCCTCCAGATGATTTGCTTCAGCCCCTGCCACTCTCTCAGTTCAGCTATTTCTGTAGCGGTGCCATAAAACTCGTTTGGGTTAAAAAGAAAGCAAAAGCAATGAGCCAGCAGGGCTGGGTCTTCCTGTGTCAGCTCTGATGCCAGTTCAAACATTTTGGGAACCAAGGATGTTAGATAATAGACCTCCAGGAGCCTCTCTTTGAGTGCTGCTGGAGTGGGACCTCATACAGTGGTAATTAATAGGCTGTTGCGAATGGGTCAGCTTTCACATTTCACAGTGTGGAGCCACAAAAGTGGAAGCAGAGGAAGTGTGTGCTTGCTCTTAAGAAACCAAAACCCTTTCTGGTGATTAAGCAGAACAGTTTATCTTGCACTTCTGTCCCTCCTTTTCTCTGTTTGAAGGACATCTCTTCTTACTATAGATATTGCTCCTTGATTATACTTGAATATAAGTAATCAACTTTTTCTAAGGGAGCATACAACTAGGACAGTTACTGAAGGGATTATACTATGCTAGTGAAGGCAAACTGGTCAAGGAAACTGCATTTGACTATCTGAAGTGCAAACCCGAGAGAAGAAAAAATAAAATAAAATAAAAAAGGCATTAAAGTGTTTCATTTCAAGCCCCACTGGCATTTCTCACTGAAAAACTCTGCTTTGTGTGCTTTTTTTTTTACTTTACAGAAGAAAACCAAGAAAACCTTTCTTCACCTTTCTCATGCCCGTACCATTTGTAACTTAACACTTGTGCCATAATTCCAGGCGGTTTGATTAGCCTGCAAGTTGTGATCACACCTCATATGAGATCCTGCCTACGTCAAAAACCAAAACAGAGCCCTCTTGGAAAGGGAAACTCCTCACCAAGCTGCAACTTGTACACTGCAGTGATTGCCTGGCGTTGGAGCAAGCCAGCCTGCCAGAGCCTGGGAGTAGCACTTTACGAGGGTTGACTTTGTAGAAACAACAACACAGTTGCTAAGGAGCAGATAATTAAACCAGTGTATTAATCTTGAAGTGCCTAGAGCTAGATCTGTTCAAAGGCAGCAGCCTTTTGAAGCTGGTACTTCAAACTGCATTGCAAAGGTGGGTGATTGGAAGTCACATGTGACCAAAACTTCTTTTGCCCCTTGTCTTGGGGCTGTTATTCGGCACCAAAGGCATTTGTCTCATTGTCTAGGGTGAATGTGAAGGTTCATCCTTTTCAACCAAGGTGAGTGATGGCAAGAAGATAACAGCAACAGTGCTATGCTAAACTTCAAACTATGTGATTCAGAATATATGTGAAAAGGAAGTTGAAATGCAATGGAAAGCGACAGCAAAAAAATCCCCCCCCCCCCTTTTTTTTTAATGGAAACTCTGTATCCTGGTTGTACTACCTGTATTTCTTAGGCCTGAGTAAGAATGAACGACCTAGCAGTACAGATTGGATCTGACTGGGCTTGAGCATGCAATTAATTCTTGTCAAATTAGCCACAGCAAAGAAAATGAAGTTTATATAAGCCTTATTGCCTTTTTTGTCAGTTATAGGGAGAAACATGATATCTAATGTTGCTAACCTTTTGACAGCAATAAGCTTTGGTCTCTCTCTTCATTACTGCAATGAGTTCATGGTGATCATGGTATAGCTGGGTTGTCTTTTATTGGAATACCTTTTACTGGAATCCCTACGATTCAACTTTATCATTAAACCGTTGCTTTCCTGTGTTTTCTTGCTTCATATAACTTGTGGCAAGGAAGCAGTCTTGTGGTGCTATCAATCTGGGTTTAAGCAGCTGTTTATCAACATGCTGTGACAATTGCTTAAGTCTGTCTGTGTTACGATAATGAGAGCCACAAGAGCTGATTTCATTACATTAGCCTAGGGGCTAGCTACATAGTAGATCAGTGGGTGGAAGACTGATCGCAATCCAACAAAGCTGACTGTGGGATCATCTGATAATAGAGAATGAAGGTTGTGTTTAAAAAAAAAATAATCCCTGGAAGCCATATATAAGAAGAGTCTGTAAAGAAAACTAGATATAGTAAAGTTTTTCTGTGCAATATGGTGCTTTGATATTTGGTCAATTTGATGTGCTGATCCAGAGAATGCTCTACTATTAAGGAAAGTAAAGCAAAAAATTGTATAGACTGGGTTAAAAAAATTTTCACTTCTTGAAACTTTAAAACTAGTCACACTAAAAACTCCTTCTAACTACCATCTCTCTGGAGAGGTAGTTTTCAGTTTTGATTTTCTACTGGTGGAGTGCTTAGGGAAGTCTTAAGATAATTGTGAATCCTAAATCAGCAGCAATTGCTTTGTCCTACTTCAGTGAAGGAATAAAAAACTCTCTCCTCTTCCCTTTCCCCTGTATGTAAAAGCTTGAGAGCGTAGGGCCAACGCTGTGGGAACACAGTACAGTGGTCTGGCAGCCTTCAGGAGAAGCTTGGCTAAGGGGCTAGATTGAATGAGCAAAGCAAAATCTTCAAACTTTGAGACCCAAATCCATAAATAGTATAGGTTATTGGTTTGTGCCACGTGCAGTCTGATTTTATTCTTCCAAGATGAGGAAATGTACAAAGTAACCTTAACAGGACCTGCAGACTGAAAACCTGTACCTATGAATAAATAAGCATGTCCCTTCACTGGAAACGAAGCCCGTATCCAACAGTTTAGCAAAAATGATGTTTGGATCAACTCAGTCAATTACCTCAACCAAATAAGAGAGGGGAAAATTATATAGAGTTGATGGTATTTACCCTTCAAAGGTTATATTCAAAGCAGCAGATTATTTTTTTTAAAGTTTGTATGTATTTGTATTAGTCTTATTATTTATTCAAAATTATCACTATTGTCTGTCTTCCCCCCACCCCATGAAGCAGACACTTATTCCAAATACAGTGCAGTTAATTACTGTTGTTTCCAAATACTAAATGGGCTGTATTGGGAGATGTCTCATAGGTATGAACAAATGTGTCTGGAGGCCCCCAGTATTTTTCAGATAAACACAAGGGAAGAAAGAACACTACCCGGTGAAAATTTAAGTTGTAGCTTACATTTGCATGTATTAATAAATGGGGGACTACAGCAAGCATGAAGTGAGAATTGCAGCTGGTTTCATGGAGGGTATGAAAACAGCAATTTCCTGTCTAATTGTTTGTAATTGCTAGTTGGAACTGTCACTCCAGTAATTTTTAGTTCTACCTAACTATAGCAAGTGAACCTAGAAAATACAGAACCCCCGCACTTTTGTGTCATTAAAAAAAAATAAAATTAAAAAAATCAGTAATTCCGTATGAATTTTTTTCTTCTTTTCAATCCCAGGTCCTGGGCAAGTAATGAAGCTCCAGCTACTCCTGTCAGACAGGATGCTGAGATCAGTCCTTTCTTCTATCACTCTGTGTATCTACATTTGGTCATTGTTTATCACATGTCAGTTCTCTATGAAGATTCCTTACAACAGAAAATGTTCAAGTTCTGATAAGAAGTATTGATTAGAGTAGTGGCACAACTGAACAATTGTTTGTTTAGAAATGGAAACAAAACCCCAGAATAACTACAGATCTAAAATTCTGTTCTTGATTTATGCTTGAAATCAAACATTCAGACAGCTTTTGTTTCCTAAGTGCGATCAGACATATTCCCTGACATTTGTTTTCAGTTTGCTGCTGGCTAAGTGAAGACTGACTTGTGAGCCAAGGAAGAAATACTTCACCAGGAGGAGTTCAGCCTAGGCTTTGGAAAAACTAGCTTGTTGATCAAGACACTTGTCAGGTTCCATTTTTCTTTTGCATTAAAGAAGGTCCCAAGGCTGATCTCATCAAACAAGTGTCCAAACCCCTTATGACTGACATAGGAAGAGACAGCAACAGAATACAGGACTTTTTTCAGTGGAAAAGGATGACTAATGTTGTGACCTGTTACAGGAAAAAAGCGTATTTAATTCCTTGATGAAAATAAATTCTTTTTTTGTCAATATCACGAACATGAATGTTGTAGTTAAATAGCAAGTAGGCAGATGAGTCGTGAAGAAAATGTGAACGTAAACAAACCAAGCTGTTCTCAAATGTGACTTTAGGAACGAATATCAGTAGTAAATAACACTCTGAGTAGAAATGTATTAAACACGTTAAAGTGTTCTTTCATTTATGAAAACTGTAATATAATTAGCAAGCAGAAAATGAATACTTAAATATGAATTCCCGGCTGTCTTCTTTCTCCTCAGCAATGCTGGTACAATATTGTGGTTATACAATGAAAGAAAATCAGGCAAATTATTTGCCTGTGAAAAGGCTTGCTTGGTTTTTATTTTTTTTCAGACAGATTAATGTCCTGAGCTACATTGTAGCATGGCCTCACAGCTTTGTAGTAGAAAATGAGGAAGGCAGAGCAAGCAACTTCACCAGAGAGACAGAGGTGTCTTTGTTACTGCTGCTGGATGTCGAACCTCGCTTTAAGTTTCCTGTGTTTTCATACCAGTACGGAGAGCAGTACTTCCCTTTGCCTAAGAGAGCCATGGGCTCATTCCAACATGCTTCTGCTGTGTGCTAATATTGAAACATCTGGGTTTGCATCTGGGTGATGTTGGGTTTGAGACGTGGCCATCCATCTTGTCGTGGTTTAACCCCAGCCAGCAACTAAACACCACGCAGCCGCTCACTCACTCCCCCTGCCCCGCAGTGGGATGGGGGAGAAAATCAGGAAAAGAAGTAAAACTCGTGGGTTGGGATAAGAACGGTTTAATAGAATAGAAAAGAAGAAACTAATAATGATAACACTAATAAAATGACAACAGTAATGATAAAAGGATTGGAATGTACAAATGATGCGCAGGGCAATTGCTCACCACACGCTGATCGACACCCAGTTAGTCCTCAGGCAGCGATCCCCCGCCCCCACTCCCCCCAGTTCCTATACTAGACGTGACGTCCCATGGTATGGAATACCCCGTTGGCCAGTTTGGGTCAGCTGCCCTGGCTCTGTCCTGTGCCAACTTCTTGTGCCCCTCCAGCTTTCTTGCTGGCTGGGCATGAGAAGCTGAAAAATCCTTGACTTTAGTCTAAACACTACTGAGCAACAACTGAAAATATCAGTGTTGTCAACATTCTTCACATACTGAACTCAAAACATAGCACTGTACCAGCTGCTAGGAAGACAGTTAACTCTATCCCAGCTAAAACCAGGACACATCTTAAGCAAAACAGGATTCTTCCTTTTTTTTGTTTGGAAGTGTAGTCTTGTAGCACATTCATGATGCTTTAGGAATCAAGTGAAACATGAATGTGCTTCTGAGCTATAAGACTTAAAAAGAAATATGTAAGTTA
This sequence comes from Buteo buteo, assembly GCF_964188355.1. Classification (NCBI taxonomy): domain Eukaryota; kingdom Metazoa; phylum Chordata; class Aves; order Accipitriformes; family Accipitridae; genus Buteo; species Buteo buteo. The sequence goes on from NC_134182.1 coordinate 15,036,979, forward strand.
AGAAACTTACTACGTGAGACAGATGGAACAGAGAGACTGGTGTGTTGCAAAACTGACACTGGCATCCGGACACTGACACTAAAGATAAACGGTAAAGAAAAAAAGATGAGGACAAATTTTATGGAAGGACAAAAACTGTAGTGTTAAAGGAAGCATAGTTTTTTCATACGAGAAAATGTCTAGAGGCAGTTTATATAGCTGAATATCAAGTGGTAAATGGTTGTACTGGGACTAATATAAAGGTAGCCTCAGATGGTAATTTATTGTGCCATGGTACTACTTTTCACTGTTCGATTCATCTCTGAGTCTCCCTTAGGAAATTGATGGGAGGTAAGAGAATAATTTTAGTTTTTAGGAAAAAGTTAAACAAAGCATCTCGTGCTCATTAGCAGAAGAAAAGAAAGAAAACAAACAAGCTGTAACCCATGCTGGGAATGGTTCAGATGTCTGTGATCTTTCTTCACAGTAATTTGAATTTCTTCCCACTAATTTGCTACTTAGTAATATCTGAATTAATATTGTATTAATTTTTTCCTTGTTATTTTTTATTTAAATTTATATGTATAAAATCAATATGATTGTTACCTGCAAACAACATCTGATTGCAGTTGATCCATGGGTGAACCTTCTTATGTAATTCTGTGCCTGCTATAATATATCCCTACATGAAATTTTACCCATCACTCAGTGCAGACCCTGTCCTGAAGATTTCTACAAAGCCAGGTTTAATTAATTTTACTTCTAAATATAGATATCAAATTTCATGCAGATCATGACAGTTATCTATGCTTTAGAGGTAAAAATTTTTTGTCAAAGGCAAAAATTTGCCTGGGATTAAGCGATTAAAAAGTAGAGCTGAGACAGCAGCTTGGATCTCCCAAGCCCAGTTTTTCTGTTAAGCCCTTTTGCCTGTATGCTTATACATGTTGCTGTATTGAGAAAAGGAAGGGGTGGGCAGAAAACAAAAGATAGGATACTGTATTTGAGATTGAGAACTTGGAGAAGGATGACTGTTCTGCACAACTTAACAGTAATTTTGGATAGGCTGACACTTTTTGTGATCAGATTCAGGAAGAGGTATGTGTCCTCTCAAGGAGGAATTTTATTACCGATTTTTAATTTTTTTTTTTCTCCAAGGTTGTCAAAGAATTATTGTAGTGCACATAGAGGAAAAGCTTGATCTCAGTTCATGATCTATTATGCAAAAAATTTGCTTCCCCTCTCTTTCACCATTTTCTCCATGAGCACAGTGTTACATCAGTGGTGTCCAGGTCAAGTACATCAGGAGAAAACTGGGCTGTCACATAAGGCAGTCTCTCTTGGACTTCATACTCTGGAAAGTGCAGTTCTATACTTGTCCCCAGATAAACTCTGTTTGGCTTATACTAAGACTGCTAAGTCTTTGGTAGACTTCTGTATTACAGTGAAAAAAATTTAGCCATCGTTTTACTGTGGGTTTGGTTTGTTTTAGTTCTGCAGAGCTTCTTATAATACAAGTAGGAACCCTAGGCCAAATTTTTCCAAAAAAGTTATGTCCACCAGTTAGTTGCAGAATCAAGTCCAGGAAGCAGACTTTATTTCTGCACTGTATCATCAAAAGAAATGGTAAATGGACAGGTGGATGATATACGTACCGTTACGAACAGCAGGAGCAATTTGTAAGAGGGCTGAACAAGGCATCCCTGTGGAGATGGAGTTGGGGGAATGCATGCAGTTTTGGACTTCAAAGATAACTGTGTCTCTTTAGGGTGAATATGTGAGAAATGGAACTCCTAATAGTGGACCAGTCTACATCCATGATTACTAGGCTAATCTGTTTGTGGTGGCTGGGAGTTTTCAAGGTTTTGGAGTCTGCTTTATTCCAAAAGGAGCAGGAATGAGCAGTAAGAGGTGGGATATGGATACAGGCTTAGGGCCAGATATGGCATGCTCAGATTTTCGTTTGGTTCATTTGCCTTATTTCAACTTAGACTAAAACATTTGTAGGAGTGCTCCATACTATAGGAGTATTTTTCAATAATGAACTCAGCTAAAGATTTCACTTTTTGAAGGGCAGCTGTACATATTATAAATGTTTAGGACATTTGGACACCATCCACAGGATGAAAATATTCTTGGTTTTTCTCCCCATTGTGCTTAAGTCCCCCAAAAGAATCAGTTATTGCCAAGGGAACAGGGGCCCGTTTTTCCTGTCTCTTAAAGAATTGCCAGTGGAAATGTGGATGATGCACTAATGAACTGCTCCACAAAAGGTTCAGCAGAGAGCAGAGGAGGAGTGTGGATAAGGTTTGTTGGCTGCATCTTGGACTACCTTGATGTTGATACAATTTGCTTTCGAGATTGTTCAAGAGATTGAGTGAAGTTATGTTTACAACAGCTGATCAGTCTGGTGGTGGCTTTTTTTTGTTTCTTTTTTGTTTTTTAAATATAATATCATTATTTTAAAATCTCATAATTCTATAAAAACTGTTTCTGTGCTGCAATTATTTATCACTTGCTGTTAGCCTCATTTGGATTCACAAAGGACTGTGCTAGGCCCACAGTCATCCATACTGACTTTCAAAGTTGTGCCTTTTTATTTCATGAGTGTATTCAACTTCAGTTCTGACCTAAGAGAATCTAGTTTGGAGGTACCAAATCTGGAGGGTTTTTTAACAGTACTTCAGAGATCACAACATGTTTTGTGAGCCAGGCCAGAGCTTGAGAGGCTGAGGTCTCCAAATCCATAAACATGGTAGAAGGTCAAATAGGGAGTGCTCAGTTAAGCTCTAAGCCGTCATTAAATCATTCTGCTAATCTTGAAATTGTCTCATCTGGAGGAGGTAATTCTTAGGAATAAAGAATAGCGTTTGGTGTGGGAAGTCAAACCCATGTTACTCTTCTGTCTAGCTTAAAATAAACAATTACATTCTAAAGACAGGCCCAGTTCATCACCTATCTAGCTGTGATTGGCGAGTTACAGTTTTGGCCTTCTAAAAGTTGGCTCTAGAAGAAGCCCTTCACTTGAAAAAGTTGTTCAGGTATAAAGTACAATTTCATAAAGCCACTGTTTGCCCTTTTTTTTAATCCCAATAAGTTCTCAGGGTTGATGTTTGACTTGGATGTAGTCAGTGTCTTGATAAAGCAACGATAACTTCATTTTCACCACTAAAAATCTAGAATTTTCTGAATGAGGAGGAAATGGAATGACTTAACTAATAATAAAACAATCAGGAACTCTGACAGTGGCTCAAATGCTTTGCCAAGTGACCGAGCTTGAAAAAATAGGTTTTTATTACCAAGAAAAAGTAGCTCATTTACGAAGTTGAAATGAAAAGGTTTTAAAATTCCCAAGTATTAAAATATGGGTGCCAAATGCAATTTTGACCAGCATGTAAATAACACTCTGAAATCTGGTTTGAAACTAGTTTTTGGCTTTTGGTGCCGTCACTTGCTACCTTGATCATAAATTGTGTGTTTGGGATTTTTTTCCCCTGCTTGTTCCATTCCCTTTCTTTCTTGTAACACTCTCACCCACCTTTCCCCAGGAAAAAAGTACTTGTGTACATTCTTACTAATTTTATATGTATATTGTTGGATAGTCAAATTCACTTTGTATTAATCTGGAAGGTGCAAAACTAGGCATGAAAATATTGTACTCTGAATTTATTTGAATTATTCTGTAGATTTCTTCTTTGTTTAAGACAGATTTTAATATCTGGAGAGTATTTCTAACAGTTAGCAATAATGAGTAGGAAATATAAGTAATTTTGGGGTCAAATTATTTACATAGCTTGCATTCTCACTTGGGTACCTAAACTCCACTTTTCCAATAGCAAAGCTGAAAAGCTAATTTTGAAGGCTTCAGAAACATGAACTGTAATGGTCCATACATGTGAAGTTGTAAAGTGAGCTTTTGTTGACTTAAGTTATCACAGGATATCTTAAGAATATATACAGCATGTGTATGTATCCTTGAGACTTAAATATGGATGTGCAACGTAGTTATTTGGAGATAATGCTTTTGCTCGAAACTTGTCCAAAGAATACTAGGGAAAAATATAATCTTTTCTTTAAAATGCTGTTTTATCTCTAGTGGGACCAGAGTGTAGCAGAGATGTAAATCCACTTGACTGCAAAACTGGGTACCAGTGTATCCATTATTGTGCCTAAAGAGTGTTTTTCTGAAGCCAAGTGCTTGCATGTAGGATGAGTTACAAACTAATGATATATTAATATGTCTGTATCTCTCAGGTAAAAAGTCAATGCATGGTGATATAACCATAACATTAATTTTTTTCCCAAATACTACAGATGGTTAAATAGGGGATTGTTTAAAAAAAAATAAAAAATATCTGTAATCTGGAGGCAAGAGTGTAAGGACACGGTTCATCTTCTCTGTTCCAATCGTAAAGTTAGAAATAAATTCATCACCATGGTGAATAAGTAGTGACTGAAAAAGTAATTTCGTATCAAGGCTCTGGATACAGTTTAACAGTTGGATAGTAAATGCTGATGTTGAATTAAAAAAACCCCAAACAACCCAAACCCCAACACTCTGGTTCAGATCAAAGGATTTTTTTCCCCTCATTGGAAAGGACATACCATAAAAATGTCTTGTTTGACATAAAATTTTTTATGCGGTGTGAGTTGTTTCAAATCGAGGGCGCAGGACTTAGAACTCATGGTGGGAGGAAGCATTGGCTGTATCGATTGGTTGGGTGGTGGCTCCACTAGGGTGAAATATAGGAAAGAATGATGCTTCAGGCACTTTCATCTACCAATCTTACTATTGCCTTCTATATTGCCTCATTTGGTACAGTCAGTCGTCTTCATCAGAAATGAAATAAAAGTAGCATAGGGGAAGGCCAGTTAAAACAGACTGGCAATTTGGATTATATTCTGAGAGGAGCTAGGGTAATCTGTTTAGGGAAGCAAAACGTTCCTTGAGAGGATATAGGACTGGTTTATGTAGGAAGATGCTTGCTGGAGTGGATAGCATTTTTTTAGAGGATAGTGGTTGAAAAGTGTAGGTTTAAACCAGAAACTAGAAGAAGGTGGCTTGCTATCCAGGGAATGAAATTTTAAGATAGCACTCCCAATATTGCAGTGGAAGTGAGGAACCCAGACTAATTGAAATATGGGGGGTTTTAGTAGAAAGGATTGTAGAACAGAATTTGGGTCATCTTAGGCTTAAAAATGTGGGAGTGTGATAGGAATATCCCCAGTGAGCCACCAAATCAATCTTGAAGGAAGTTCTCCTCCTGTCATAGTTTTCTGAGCTGGGGTGACTTGATTCTGTGCTTCAGGTGTTTTGCTGATCACCCCAGGGGACCAGGAAGAAATTTCCCAGTTCTTTTGTGCTTGGTCTGACTTTTACTCCTATTCTGTATCTTGGTGGGCTTTTTTGGTCTTACCCTAAGTGTGGACTGGATTCGGAATTTCAGCGGAGTATCATAGTGAGCAGCTTCTGAGATGCCTGGTTGAGACTGAGGAAGAAAGTGATAAACTGCCAAAGTTACAATCAGGATTGCCTTTGAACTCAGGCTGAAGTTTTGCATCCTGTAGTTCCCTCCCCCTCTTTGGACTTCCATGAGGTAACCCCTTCCTTGGACTACCTGCATATGTCTCCCCGTAGATTTTGTGCCAGTTTCCAGGATCCTAGAAATAGCAATGTGTTTGATTTGTCATTCTGCTTGAGGTCACTGTTTTTAAGGCTTTTGTTTTAATACAGAAGGTCATAAGTTTTGGTGGTGGTGGTTTTTCTTTTTTTTCTTTCTTTTTTTTTTCCCCTCATTTATTTATTTGTTTGTTTATTTAAACCAGAGGTTAAAGGAGTCTGTGGTGGTTTTGGGATGGTTTCTGAGGACTCTTTTAGAATAAGCCCCATAGATACTTGTTCCACAGGTGTTGGGCTGGACTCAACACTTCTGACTTCTTTTTAGTTCAAAATCTCTGATTTGTCAGGTTGAAGTGAATCAGAATTGGAGACCCTCATTTTGCAGTGTCCTGACCGTTGAGCTAGTGAGATGTGTCTCTAGTTCTCATAGAATTGTTGTCCTCCATATGAAACACTTAAAATTGTCAATGAGATGAACTGAGAATGACTTACTAGTGAATGATAATTTGAATACTTACCTGAGAGTTTAATTTCAATACCACAAGACAATGGATCTCAAGATACTATTTTAAAATAATTAAAATTGAAATAGGGTTGTTTGGGATTTGGGTTTTGGTTTTGGTTTGTTTTTTTTTTTTTCATTCTCTGGCATAAACAAATACCTTCCCCAAATTTATCTCTTACTACTCAGAAGTTAATAAGTTTTCATCAAATTAGCTGATCATTTTGTCTTTTGCAAGACTCAGTCATTTGCCGTTTGTTGTTATTTTTGTATAATTGGACCATAGAGAAACCATGTTTTATTTTGTCTATAATTCCTGTGGGCAATGTAAAATATGAAATAGCCTGACTTTTTTTACAGTTATTGTTGTAATTAAGTTGTTTATTGAGAAAATGAAGATTTCTGTTGCTGCCAAATTTTCTAGAACACTTTCAGAGGGAGAAATAATAACTAAGCATAGTTGAGCCTATACCTTTAAACAAAGTCTAATTCAGTAGTTCTTGAGAAACATCCTTATCTCCATGCTTATTGCTTTTTTTTTGTCTGAACATGTGACTTAATGTTTGAAATTAGCTTCTTTAAAATCACTCATTGCTCGATAAGGCATTTAAGAAACTTAAATAGGACTGAATTATATTGAAGTCTGAAGATGTCAATATCAGTTATGTCTTCTATTCAGACCTTTTTTAACTGGGGTTTTAAGTAGTCCTTATAATGATTTTGGAGTCTGTAAAATCAACTGGCCACAAACTGCTTTTACAAATGTGGTTTTTACTGCCTAATGACCCTATTAGAAAAATGTTAAGTTCTTTTGAAATAGAGCATTTGAGTTGTCCAGCAAGCATACAGCTGAAGTTATGGGTAATTCAGAAACCATAATGGAAAGCATGATTTTGCAAAGTAAGTTATAGGAAGCAAGTTGGTTTTGTTCCCAGCCTTATAACGTAGGACTCAACAACCTAGCTGATCCATCTGGCACAGCAGTCTGCGCTTGAGAAGGCAGGGCAAACAAGTGAGCCATGCACAAGCAACAAAAGAGCTGTGTCACGGGGAGAGATTTTGAAGTCCAATGTCAGAGCCGGGGGTCCCATCCCAGGTGACTGTGGACCTGCTGCAAGTGTGCAGCCTGAGGCAGCCGCCGGCCGTGCCAGAGCAGCCACGGCCAGGAGAGGGGCTTCCACCCTGCAGCTCCACAGCTGCTCTTGTGGCCTCCAACTTGCAGGCATTCCCAGCAACTTCAGTACCTGTCTATGCAGGAGCCTAACAGTATGGGAGACTGAAATCTTCAGTGTTGATGCTTGCAGGGTTTGTGTCGAGGCACTTGGGTTCTGACATGTGGCTACGCCACAGCAGGCTGGTAGCTCTTGTGCTTTTTGTTGCTGTTTGGAGCTGCTGAAGAGCCCTCTTAAGTTGACCAAAAGTATTCAGCTGTTTTCTGGTCACTTGGGTTAGATATTTGGTGCAGCAAACACTCACTGTGATACTTTCCTACTAGAACAATAGACTTGACATGTGTATGTTACTTAATTTATCCTCCTCCAAAAGCCAGAGATTTGTTGTTGTGGTTTCTCTGTGCGCTATGGTTTCCTTGTGGCCAAATTCCACCTTGTGCTTAGGACCCAGGTAAATGGGCTGTTTGGAAAAAGTTGTACAAGAGCTTAACTGCTGTGAAATCCCCCCATCAGCAGGAGCAGGAGTTTGGAGCATAAAGCATTTGTTCTGTTAAAGATGTTTATGGAGCCCTAATGTATCCTTGGTAAGTGGGTTCAAATCCGCATGAGTGCAACTGGCTTTATGAAATTCTTTACTTTTGCTGGGGACCCTTCCACCAGTATCCTGGCAGCCGCCTGTCATCTTTGGAATGTCCTTCAGAAGGAATCCAATATTTACCCAGTGTAATAGTGTAAAAAAGGGGACCCACTTTTCAGTAAAAGTAAGTCTAACTCAACTCTGTGACATTCTTCAAATCTTATAAATACCTATGTTCAGTAATGGGTTTTTCCAGGCATTTTGCTTCAGCCAAATATTAATAAATAAAAAGGTATGGGGGGGGGGAGAATATGTTTTCTAAACCTAAACTTTTTGAGAGTGCTTAACCAAAAAGACTTTAAAATGACTCTGTAAGTAGACAGGTTTATTGTTACAGGATTAAAGCTGGAAGTTGCATGCATGAAAGTACAGGGCTAAAAGTGGTCAGCACTGCTGATATGTGCATTTATAGAAATTTATAACATGCTTGTGAGTGTACCATGCATACGTGTTTTCTTCCACTGCCCAGTATACCACTAATCGTTCCATTTTTCAGCTTGTGGAGCTTTTTATGAAGTCAGATTTTCCCTGAAGCAGCACAGCTTCTTTTACTCTCTTTGGTCTTAAAAAGACTGCTTTAAGCACAAGGCAAGACCCAGACCATTTGGGATGATGATATCAGGTCTCTCTCATGCCTCCATCTCTTGAATCCAAATGACATAGTCATTTGGTGGCTAAACTCGAAGGATCAAAATGAGCCAGAGGTTGAGTGGACAGCAGTCAAGCCTCTGTTTAGCATGCCATTGCAGCTCAGATTTCCATGTCTACTACCATTTACTTCATTTTGGCTCATTAAATTCACAGCTTTTAAAATGAGAAAAAGGGGAGGGGGGAAAGAGCAGAAGTTAATATAGAAAGCTGTTGTGTTGTCCATCCACATTTATTTTTAAAAAGTCCCAACCATTGATTGTATTTAAGGCCTGCTTCTTTCCAAAACTTTAGCTACTCTCAGCATTGTAAAATAAGTTACTTGTTACATTCTGTGAACGTGCATGTTTGTTTTATGATTGTTCCAGGCAGATTTACATGCACATTTAGGGAGCTGTTCTCGTAATGTCTCAGATTTTTGTGTGTAAAAACTGGACCCCTGGCGTGAAAATGAGGGAGTAAAAACCTTACCACTCTGGTGCTTTTTGATAGTGCTGCTGTTTTAAAGTAATTATTTTCTTTTGTTACACTGTGAATCCCCATAACTCTTCACAATTGGAGTTTCTATTTCTTTATTTTTATTTGCTTCGCCCAATAGCTAAAAGAGAAACAGTCCACAAATCATAGTAGTTTTCTACATCTAGTGTGAACCAGTGGATCAAAACATGCTGTCCAAGTTGATGCTAACTGATCAGTTAAAAAATGATCTGTGATATAAGCTTAAGCATGCTGTCACATATAGTGTGCTGTTCCTGTTGTCTCACTTGATGTTACACTGTCTTCAGACAGCTGGTAATGAAATGTGACATAATGTTTCTGCCTGACACAGTCTGGCACTAGTACAGCTGTACTGACTGTAGCAGGGTTAGGAAGAGCCATGGTTCCTGAGAGGTACAACCTGAGAAGATGAGGGGATTCACGGTAGCTGACTTTTGGTACTGTCTGGAATGAGAGCTTTCAGAAGGCCTCTGGGTGCAAGACATGGGCAAACTCTGTTAAAATTCAGGGCCTTCAGGAAATCATAAGCGGCTGAAGCAAGGGGCATGGGGGGGCTAAGTAATTCCTTTCAGCCATAGGTGAAGTCTTGATAACGCAGATCCTGTGTCTTCCTGTTGGAAACAATTATCTAGGGAAAGTAAAGTCTGGGGGAGTTGCTGTAGCTGCCTGTGTACCATGGCTGTATCAATACAGCTGACACACACACACACACACACACACAAATCATAAAATACGTGAATAATATGCAAGTATTTGCTGAGCAATGCTTGTGTTGTCCTCCAATCTTTGCTAGAATTCATGTTTTCACCTTGTCTATTCATAATCAAGATGGAGAAACATTTCCATATGCCTTTCCACACTAAAAGTTTATGGATTGTGGTAATTTTCTGAAAAAGAAGAAACTGAACACAAAGTAAAAAAGGAAGGCTTTGTCCTTTTTTTGTTTTAGATGATTTTATGTTGAAGGGAGCATCGTTAATGGAAGGAATTTGACTCGATGGCATGGCTTGGTACACTCCAGTCTTTTGCTCTGACTTACAGGCAAAATTGAGAACTCTTATTTGTAATAGTTACACAACCATAAAAACCAATGCAGGTGAAGTTTTAAACATCATCTGCTTACCAGCAAACTATAAGGGGGCATGCTCTAGTTGCTCTACACAACTAAAATCACAGGATTGTGTTCCAAAGTAGATAAATTACAGAATTTCCTATTTTCACAGTCTTCTAAATGACTTCAACCATGTTGCTGTGGATGGCGTGAATTCCTCTCTGTTTCTTTTGGCTGACCAACGTTCAGGAATCAGGCTGTTCCTCTTTAAAGGGAACACTGACTTGTCAGTGGAAGCATTTTTACAACATCCTCTGATACACAAAAGCATCCAGATGTGAATTAAACAACCATTAGTAAAGTGGGAGTGATTGATACCAATTGTTACTGGAAAAGCAATGTGTTAAATATTTAAAAGATAAATATTTAAACATGTGGGGGGCTAGTGATGGATTAAAATGCTCTGCTACCTCAGGCATTCTTTCTAGTGCTTTGTAACTGTCAAAACTTTAGGGAGTACTTTCTGTCTTCTGGTGGACACTTTCTGTGGTGTTCAAAAAATGGGAGTGGGAAGGAGAAGAAGGAAAAAGGAAAGGGAACTTGGAAAAATCCTGGGTGTACATGTAGTCTGATACAGAAATTATATATGTGGAGTAGTCCCCCTGTACTTGGCACTGGTGAGGACACACCTCGAGTACTGTGTTCAGTTTTGGGCCCCTCACTACAGGAAAGATGTTGAGGTGTTGGAGTGTGTCCAGAGAAGGGCAACAAATCTGGTGAAGGGTCTAGAGAACAAGTCTTATGAGAAGCAGCTGAGGGAACTGGGGCTGTTTAGTCTGGAGAAGAGGAGGCTGAGGGGAGACCTTATGGCTCTCTACAACTACCTGAAGGGGGGTTGTAGCGAGATGGATGTCAGTCTCTTGTTACTTGGGAAGAGAGGAAATGGCCTCAACTTGCGCCAAGGGAGTTTTAGATTGGATATTAGGAAAAATTCCTTCACAGAAAGGGTTGTCAAGCACCAGAACAGGCTGCCCAGGGAAGTGGTGGAGTCACCATCCCTGGAGGTATTTAAAAGATGTGTAGGTGTGGTGCTGAGGGACATGGTTTAGTGATGGACTTGGTAGTCTTAGGTTAATGGTCAGACTCGATGATCTTAAAGGTCGTTTCCAAGCTAAATGATTCTATGATTCCGTGATTCTAAATCTGGAATAAATATTTTGCTATTTCTTCATGGGGAGTATTCTGCATGGCAAAACAGTAACTGATGCACCTTCTGGTTTTTACACTGGTTTAGTAACAGAGCAGGGAATTCCTTCTGGGTTGGGTATGTAGTGTTCTCTAGCAGGTTGTGTCTGCATGCAATGTGATAAGAATTTTTTTTTTTTTTCCTTGCATTAATCCTTTTTTACCTGCTTCTAGAGGCTTTTTTGATGCAGAGAGATATTATGAGGTTGGCTTAAAAGAAGAAAGTTTGAAAGAACTGCTCTCACTGCTGAAATGTATTTTTTTTTTTCCTTGAAAAGCATATTTTCTTGACATGTTCCTTTCTTTCTTTTCTGCCTGTTCCTGTATCTTTGAAGGATCAGACTTCGGCAACTAGACTTCTAGCTATCTGCAGTCAGTTCTGCCATCAGCATGTGCGTATCATGTTATCACTTTGCCCTCTACTACAGTTGTCCTCACTTGTTATCTTGTCAGCAGAAAGCATTGAAGCTGTCTGGATTCCTACAGAAAGACTTGCAGGGCCTAATTTGAAGTGTAATGAGGTGAACTGGAAAACCTTGCACTGCGAGAAGGCTAGGCCCCCTGAAAACTGGTTTCCTGTTAAACCCTGTCATGTTTTAGCAGGCCTCATTGCAAAAACTAAGGAACTCGAGGATGCAACAGCATCATGAACATCAGTATAGTCATCTCAGTGGTGCACTCAGGTTACTGTTCCCTATGTAATATGAGCAAGGAACTTGGAAAACTATGTTAGCTTTTGTTTTTTGAAGACTGAGAGCTGTTCCAGGGACAGTGTGTACACAGTCTAAACTGTCTCAGTTTTATATTGTACTTCTAATGGCTTTAGTGGAATTATTCCACACTTAGTGAGAGTTGTAAAACTTTATGCCAACCAGAGTATGTTTTACAGAGAAATAAACACAACAGAACGTGCTTAAACATGGTACTGCAGAGGTTGTAATGTTAAAAAGAGGTATGCAACAACATAAGTATGAAACTTAAAGTTTTATCAGCATTTGCTGTTAGAGGATTTGTTTTCTGGCACTTCATATAAATGACATTTTAAAAAATCCAACATTTAAATGATAGTAAATTTTAGAATCTTCTAAAACTTCCCAGTTATTTCATCATATAGCTTTTTATTTTCTAGCCTGTCAAAATAAATTGTTAAAGTTACAGGTCTCAAAATCTTCAAAGTGAATATGGAAAAACAAGCCCAACCCAGCTGACCCTTCTTTCTTTCCTCCCTCAACTCCCAAAGACAAGAGTTAGTTTTTTCAAAAGGCAGAGGATGTTTCTGGAACTATACCATGGAAGCATATTATAAATATATGTGTATTTTCCAATGTTCATATTTCTCTCCTGAAGCTGTAACACTTTCTTGCAGCATAATCTGTTGCAAAAATGACCTCTAGTTTTATGGGAATAAAATTGCTCTCAAGGGCAATTAACAAAAACACACGAATTCGAGCATTGCAGCATGGATGAAAAGAAAACAGTATTTTTAAAGTCATTTTAGTGCAGTCTCAGAGCATGTCATGGTCAGTCATTCAGGCAGCAATAGGATTGCCTAGTCTGCCACCTTTTTAAACAATTATTCTCAGAGTTTTGAGTATGTTTAATGATGTTTATATTTTTTTTATTTGATTGCAGTGCATTATGAAATATGGAAAGGGCTCTGATGTTTGCATTTAACAGTGGTATCAACAGGTCTTCGCATGAAAGTAAAATGAAGTCTTTCAAATTCAGAGGTTGTGGTTTCCCATTCAAGAGATCCTATTATTTTAGCATTGTATTTATAATGCCTTGGATAGCTTTGTGCCAACACCTCTATTGTAACCTGCCCCACCCACCATGTATTTTATAACTCAGCTTTTAAATTCTCTTCCTAGTTGAAACTTGTCCTAAAAAATGTCAACTCCAAAGCAGATTTTCTTTGTCATATTTTCTCATTAAAGGATTCCTTTAATTTTTTTACAGGAAAGCTTTTTCAGGAATAATGCACAGTTGGCCTATGGGTAGATACAGTGGCTGTGACTGACTTCCATGGCATACATGTATATGCATTCAGCAAATACAGACTCTAGATGGAATAAAAAATAAATGCATAACAACCACAAGGACCGAAGGAAGTCTAGCAACTGTAAGATCTGATTCAGTCTGCGAATGATCTAATAACCCTGAAAAGTCTGATTCTGCCACCTATAATTTAGCAGTGTCCCTGAGCATTTGGTTTAAAGTTGGAGAATGATTTGGAGTGGTAATAAATGATTTCATTTGTTGGTTTTGGGGGGAAAATTTCTGTGAAACTAGAACTGAGTCTCAGAGAATACAACACAAAAAGAAAGCAGAAATGTGAGTCAGGGAATAAGGAGACAAAGGGGAAAAGCATGAAAGAAGAGGAGGGAAACAATGGAAAAAAAGTAGGACTCCTAGTATTTCAGTCTTTCCTGCTGAATTTGCTCTAGCTTTAACTTACAGGCCTTGGGAATTTTTTTAAATTGCAGTCTTAGGCTTTGAGACTCTTAGGAGGGGGAGTCTCTGCTTTTCTGTGCCTTTATTTTTCTACATGGTAGTTATACTACCGGCACTTCTCTGACACAGAGAAATGTTCTTCGCTTGAATGGGATTTATACAGTGCAGAAAAATATCATCAAAGTGTGGTTAGCTCACAGGCATTTTGATGATCTCCTACCCACTTGGCATCCCTAGGTAATAAAAGATCTTACTTCAGGTTTATAGCTGGCATTTTATCTCCAAAATCCCAGTGCCACAAATCTGTAAACATCGATTTGCATGTGGATTGGGGATGCAAAATTTGGGAATGCCTGTCCAGATACAGTTTTGAATCTGCTACAGAAATGTAGAGTCTAAATGAGCTTGATCATTTGCTTTTGGTCCCATTTCAACTGTAACATCTTTTCTGACACCCCATTACAGTTCTCTTCTGTGCCTTGTAAATGAACTGTACTGACTCAACGTCTGAGGTTTAAGCTGATCGGATAATTTGCCCACCAGCTTCTGCCTTCCTGTGTGGTACCTGGGTGAAGCTTTTAAAGGTTTTTACAGATGATTTTTCACATGCTACATCTTTAGGTTCTGATTTTTATGCACAATAGCTCCTGTAATTCCCAAATTATTTAATTTTTTATTGTTGCACAGAGCCTTGACCACTTACTACTTGCAAATGACATATAAACCAGTAGTTCCACTGTCTGTTTACCTTTCAGAGAAATGTAAGAGTGAGAGTATCATTGTGGAAAATCAGATTTTTGTACTGTGCAGCTCTCAGCAACTTATTGGAAATTTAAAGTTACCTAGAGCATATAGGAGGAGACATGGAAGAGGAAGGTTAGGACAGTCTGGAAGGAAAAAGCATATAATCTGGTGTGTAACATACAGACAGATGGGCATTTCAAGTGTGAAAAAGAGAGAAATTCTGTTTCCTGCTCCAGCTGGAGAAACATGTAGTACAGGGGCCACATTGACTTAAATTCTTTTCTTTACATGTGAGCTGACTGAACAGGCAGAGATTTGAGTGAGGCTGTAGTGTGAGGATGTGGTTTCTGGAACATTTGTTCTGCAAGACTGACTGATGGAGTAAGTGTTTTAGTAAAGTCATAGAATAGATCACTGTGGTTTGGGTTTGGTTTGGTTTTTTTCCTTTCATGAGGAATATCTTTATATCTAGGTACTGTGTATGTGTGCTTTGGAAATGGAAAACTGGCTTTTGTTTTTTAAAAGGTCTGTGTGCACAGATCTGTCCTTTTTTTTTAGCTTTGCCTTTTTTTTTTTTTTTTCTCTCTAAAAGATAAAACCTACATCAGTAGCAGAAGCAGAGTGTTGCTTTGTTGACAAGGGTGGGAACGTGTTTGGCATGAGAAAGTCACTCCAGCATCCTGATTATTGGCAACTAAATATGTCTCTAACACATATGCAGCTATGGGCCTGTATACATTGTCTTACAGATCCAAACAGGTGAACAGATCCACCGAAGGATGGAGAGAGCATGGAGTAGTCATACCTGCTTTACAGGAAAAAGGCACAAAAAGTACCAGTGCCTTTGAAAGAATTTCTCTACAATATACCAACTCTTTGTGAATGGTGGCACAGGGGACCAAAGCACATCGTGTCAAATGAGCATTTCCTTGATTTCTTTTTTTGATTTTCCTTTTCCCTTCTACCCTCCTCCCCGCCAGCCCCAAGCTTAAAATGCTGTAAACTCTTCTGAGTGTCACACAAAATACATCTGAGGAGAGAGAGGGTTATGAAAATGTCCTATACTGTCTGGAGAGGGCAAAAATGTGTGCTGTTATACTTTTGAGGTCCCTTTCTCACATGTTCCTTGTATCACCTGTGCAGAGGTTACTTTGTGTGGTGAATTAGTAGAAGTACATGACCTGTCTGTTCATTCTCCAAAATAACAAGTATTCATCTTACCAAAAATGATGAACTAGTTTAGATATCATAACAAAGGTATCTGATAATTGTTAGACTAATTAGTTCTCCTCTGGTGCCTCTGCTCAGTATTTGTCAGGACATGATATGAAGTGAAGTGAAGACATGGTTCAGCTCTAGCACTAATAATTTTTTCCTGTATCTCAAAACATGATTCAGACCAGAGTGCCACCTGTCCCAGTTCCTTGTATGCCACAGTTGCTAGAAATGGATGCCCAATGGAAAGTTAAGAACAGGGAAGTGTATAATATTTCTTTCTAAAATACTCTTTCAGCCTCCAACTATTTTCACTTCATTTTTTTTTTCCTGAACCTGATGTGGTTTATCTGGTTTGTAAATCCATAGTCATCTCTCTCATGAAACTATGCAGCCAGTCCTTTAACCTGCATAAACTTTTTGTGCGCGCTGTAGCCTTTGGCAAGGAATTCCTGAGGTCTGTCACTTGTTGCCTACAAAACCACTTGTGTTTTTCACTCTCACACCTGTTTGGCTTCATTTGACACCCTGATTTATATATTGGAACAGAAGTAAACTCTCAGTACTTTTTTACCCTTTTCATAACACTCATGGTTTTGTGGACCTCTATCACATCTGCCTGTTAGTTACAACTGTTCTAGGCTGCAGAAGCCCAGCCTACTTATTTGCTTCTCTGTGGAGCTGGTTTCAATCTCATTGCTCTTCTCTGAACTTTTTCCAGTTGTAATATGTTTTGAGAGCCAACTAGAACTGCTCACATCATGCCAGTTGTGGGCAAACTGTAGATTTATACCATACCATGAAAATGAGATTTTAAGTATTTTTCCTCTAGTCCTTCCTAAATTTTTCTAAATTTCCTAAAATGTTTCATTTTGTGTTTTGACTGCTGCTGTAAGTATTGAGTTGATGTTTATATCAAAATATCTACCGTAATCCCAGTGTTCTGGAGCCTGTCTGGTGAGTGAATCTGTGGATTGTTTTATTCTGTGCAAAGCACTTTTATTTACACTTCTGGTGCCATTTTATTGTCCAAACACCTAGTATTTTTAAGTTCTTTCTGCAGTTACTCAGTTTGCCATTTCCCCTTTACCTTATTTGTATACCTTTGTTTCGTCAGCAAATTTGTTCACCTCATTGCTTACTCCGTTTTCCAGGTCACTTATCAATACGTTGAACAGCACAGTTCCTACAACACAGATCGCTGACTTTCTTCTGTGCTGTTTCTTGTCTTTAGTTAATGTTATACTCTTACACCTTGTCTGTTTCTTTAAAAGACTTTGGGAGACATCTTGTTCAATGTCTTTTGGAAATCTAAGTTGCCAGAGTTACCCTTAAATGAAAATTTATTGAATTCTTCATTTTATCAACTGTGTGATAACCCTCGCAGTCAATTTCAGTAGGTTTGCAAGGCAGGCATTCTCTTCATAGAAACCATGACAGCTTGTCTCTGAATAGAGAGAATTAGTGGACACTGGAATAAATGCTATCCTTTGTAATTTCTCTCTCTATACTCTGCCTAATACCAATATGTCCCTAAATATGATCTCTGCTAATGTGAGGCTTACAGGCCTGGAGTTGCCACTTTCATCACAAACCTTTTTTTAAAGTCACATTTACATTTATGTGACAGTCAGAGATTGAGGTGGGGTTTAAGAAATGGGTGTATGCATAGATTCGTATTTTTGTCAAAGGAGAAGATAACAAAAATGACTCGCTGAAAGCTTGATGGTTTGCCAGAAGACAGAGTTCAGAATGTAAAACTCTTTCTTTGTCATCTCAACGTAGAAAGTTTGCATTATCATGTGCAGAAATGCAAACGTCTTTGCCCTTTTCTCTTATTGTCTTCGGCACCAGAAGTTTTTAAGCCAATATAATAGTTCATTACAAACGTTTGTATTTAGTCACAGTTGTGTAAAGTACTGATAACTTAAACTTTAGACATCCTGTGAGGACTAATATAGAAATGGCTTAAGAGAAGCAGTCAAAGATTACAAATACCTTAAAGCAGTTCTTAATCTTCTCTGCAAAAATGCTTTTTGTAGAGTTCTCAGGTTTTCCCCCCAAAGGTCCTCCTTCACTGTGTTAATTTTCCTGTTTTCAAAGTCCATTCCATAGCAAGGCAAAGTAGCGCTTGCACCAACATGTAAACTTCGGGAAGGCTGTAAACATTACTCCAGTGTAACTTCAGCTGATGAGATAAAGGGACATGCCTCACAAATAGCTAGACTGGTAGTCCCATATAGTAATTGAAGCTACTTGTGCAAGTGCACAGGTCGTACTTCTTCAGAAGTTAGATTACTCTTTTGTTCCATCCACAGAAGCAAGGAGGTGAATATTTTCCACTTACTTAAAGTAATATGTGACAGCAAGGAAGCAAGGATAGACTGGTAATTCTAGATATATTCAGTACTGGAAGTCTAGTAGAACTGGTTGAATATTTGGTTTATCACATAGACTAATGTAGAAGACAGAAACAAATATTTTCACATAAACAGGTTTAATATCTTCTGAAGTATAGGTACATTGCAGTAGCAGTTATACACAAAGTAGGGAAGATTGGCATGTGACTATAGTAGTCCAAATGTGTAGTGTAAAAAAAACAAAACCAAACCAAAACACAGTAGTTTTCACAACCTGAAGCTTTTCTTGAAGAAAGGGAAAAAAGAGTAAACATATAAAGAGAAGACTGTAAATGCATTTGATTTTTATTTTCATTAGGGCCTTAACAAAAAAGACTAAATGAAAGATGGCACTTAGCTTCTATCGCTTAGTTTCATTAAGGCTAGAAGAAAGAGCTGCTTACTAGTAGCTAAATGCTCACTGTATGAAACAATCTCTGAATGGTAGTGGGTGGTAGTAGGCACACATGGAGCGTGGATGGTCCAAAGAGCCGGATGAAGTCAAAAGTCAATTTATTTTTTTTTCTCAAAGAAATAGCAGTAGCGGCATGCAACATGGGGAAAGAAATTAAGGCGGATCAGTGCAATCATGATTTACAAATGCATACGGGAACAATTGATTTGTATTTGGAGAATAATAATATTAAAAATAGATGACGTTGGTTTGATCTGATAAGTTTTTGACAAATCTGATAGCATGCATTTTTATTTTTTTTTTGGCCAGATTAGCATGTCTAATGGACAAAGTAAAACCACTGCGAATTTGACAAGGCTTTCAATACTCCCCTATAAGACACTGTTCTTCTAACCAAATTAAGTAAATATGGATGGTAGTATACTTTGATTGGAAAAAATATAGCTTTTTGTGATTAAGCTATCCGCGCGAGAGAAGATTTTAGGTGAGGTGGTACCTAGCTGCATTCCGAACTCTTTGCTGATTTCATTAATGACAGGCTGATGAAACAGAATAGATACTATCAGACTTAATAACTTTAGTTGGGAGGAGTTGCAACTCTGGGAAGACAGAATAAGAAGGGTCTAGACAAATCAGAGTGGTGATCCGAAATCAGAAGGTAAGCTGAAATACAGACACAAAGTTTTCCACTTAGAATGAGGTGGAGTACAAAAGAAGAAATGAGAGATGCAGAATACTCAGTTCTCCTAGTAATATTAGTAGTATGAAATTACAGTATTGCAAAGAGCATCTGGGGCTTTTGCTAGATGTTAAACCACAAATACATAGGACAGAAAAATTAACAGGCTACCATATGCGAGATGACGAACTGATTATCCCTCCTCTTCTAGTGGTGACTATGAAGTCTCAGCTGAAAATTGTATATTAACAGTCGTAAGTGAAGTCTTGGGAGAATATTTTGTTTCTTGTCTTTTGAGGTGGCATGCAGACTTTTTTGATAATGTCAAAAAAGGAAGAATGAAGTTTGTCCCAGTGCAGAGGTTTCCAACAGAGAGGTTTCCATAACTGTTCCTGACACAAGTTAAAAACAAAAAAGCATCCAGCACTGTTGCACATTATTTAATTTAGAATAGAAATAGAATTAAATTGAAATATGCAAAATTGAGAATGAGGCTTCCCCACCTCCCACCGCTCCCCGGCTTGAGATAGACGCCTACTGTTCTTTTTCCATACACCGAGGAAGTGTAAGAATAGTGCAGAAATTTTGAAAAATGCAAAATACTTTAAAACTTTTAAATAGAAGCATGTGGAATTACAGTAGCCTTTGTATTCTGAGACAAGGATGGACTATTTTTGCAGACTGGGGTAGGGATTTCCTGAAATGTTCCTGGAATGTAATTTTGCTGGTGTTTAGCTCTTAGAATAAATACCACATCAGTGAGCTGCAGCGGAAGTGTAGCTCTAGTTCCCAAGGTGTGTGTGGTTGAGAGTTACTTGAGAATTCATCTCTTTGCCAAGCATTGTGGGAAGCAGTTGTAGTAACAGAGAAAAATCTGAGAAATGTATGTTAGATGAATGACTGAAGACGTAGTAAATGGACAACAGGAAGAACCTGAAATCCAGGATACAGACTGTTGCTGATCTTGCCTGTGATCAGACATTCCCTGCTACGTCTGCATCATTCTCCCTAAAGCAAGTGGCATCTGCGTACTGATGCAGATAGACTGCCTGAAGCACAAGGTGCTAAATGCAGTCATGGTCTGTGCTGCAATGTCACTGCCCTCCAGCAATGATAAGGGACAGGTGGCAACTGTAAATAGGATCTATCAGGTGTAATAAAAGTTCCTCCAAACAACAAGCAGAAATCTGAAAAACCTGTCAGCTGCAAATTAGAGAGGAATGATTGTGAAGTTTAGATGAGCAAACGTAACATTTGGAGAAGGTACATTGCTTGTTTCACTAAGCAAATGCATGTTGTGTGAAAAGGAATTCAAACAAGGAACTGATTTGAAGCAACTCAGCAAATCGCTTTTAATTTGTCAGTGTCCTACATGAAGTCTCACCAACTTTTCCTAGTGAAGAAGTGGAGCATATTTTTGAGAGCTCTGTTTCACAAGATGAAACTTGTCAACAAGAAGTAAGCAGTCAGAAGAGATCAGCAGAAAAACCTTTATTTCCAAAATTCATTTGGCTTTGCTTTATCATGAAATCTTAGTGTCGTTCTCTTGCGGCAAAAATTTAGTAGAGGTGATGAAACTTGATTATTAGTTGATAAGTAACAGTGATCATGGTGATCATTAAATTACTGAGAAAGAAAAAAAATTTGTACTACATTTTAAGTAATAATCCTATTAAATATCTTCCCCCCCCCCCCCCCAATTTTGTCAGGAAATGGAAGCTAAGTGGCTTGAGTACATTTCAATTTTTTTTCCTTACTAAAGTAACCGTCATTTGCACACGCAGAGCAAATTCATATAAGGATGCTGGAAATGTTGGGGGTTTTTTTATTTAATTTACTTTTGATTTAAATTTAATTCAGTACTGTAGGACCTCTGTGTTTAGAGAATTATTTTTCCTGATTCTCGTCCTCTGTGCTGAAGTTCTCAGACAAGTGACTATGAGTTTTTGTACACATTCATTATGCATTTGGATGCCAGTGCATTAAGTTCTTCAAGGGAACACGCATGCACAAATGGAAGGTCTCAGATCTCTTGTAGACAAAAAAAACCCACCAAAACACTCAAAAGCTCCCTTTCTAACCCACACTCTTTAGAATTCATCTGCAAGTCTTGTATCCCTTTCCTGCTAATTCTTGCAAAATTATGAATCCTGAGCTTTTAAAACTACTTCTGAGGCATCTCTTTATGTAAATTGTGTGATTGGTAGTTAAGATTATTCTTTACCCTTCTGTAAAGCCATCTCTGAAAGTGATTTTTTTTTAACATTGTTAAAAGATGAAGTATTTAAAACATAAACAATTCCCACTCTATGCAGAAACTTCCTAACAAACCTAGCCCAAATGTTGATGTTGTAAGAGTTTTTTACAGTCTGTACTGTCCAGTTTCCTTGCCTCAGTTTACAGAGCTTGTTCTTTATCTATCTGAAGACTTTTTTTTCTTAATTACTGTTAAGGATATGGGAAGAACTTCTAAGAAATCCAAAGTCTCAATTATAAAGGAGGTTTTGTTTATTTCTGCCTTGTCCATTTAATTCTGCAATCACAGATTTTTGTGAACTGTCCATCATTAACTAGCATTCAGAATTAACTACTGAGTTGCTTGGAAATGCCTAATTTTTAAGGAATATTTTAATAATGCAAGCTATGGTGAGATCAAAGGTAATGCTTTTCGCTGTTGGATGCTATTTTACATTAGGGACAATATCTAGAGATGGCATCTTTGTTAGAATCTGTTGTAACATGATGTCTCCCTGAAATGGATATCCTATTGCATTAGTAGCTATAAAAACACCTCATCAAACATGTTGTGGTCTGCCAGACTCACACATAAGAACTTCAGGAGGAGAGGGGGAAAATTTCTTCTGCACTTCTGATGGATAACTTGAAAATCAGAGAGCAGATGTTACTGCATTTCAAGTACTGGAAAAAGTAGATAGAAGTTGTCAGAAACTTTTGGAGCTCTCAAGCCCAGCTCATTGAAGAGGGTGATGTGGGGGGGTTCTTACTGCTGGCTAGTGGAGGCTGTGGGTACTCATCTCTAATTAGGTATCAGTGTTCCCCACACAAAGCATGGGGAAAGTTGGGCATCCAAGAAGCCAGCCCGCCTAATGGGCAGCTGCGTGTGCCACCTTCATTAGACAGACCTAGGCTGTTTTACTCCACTTGTTATAGGCTTCCACCACCTGCGTTCTTCTTGGTTGCCATCTGACTGAGGGTCCAAGAACCTCCTAGGCAGTAGAAAGATTAATCTGTTTCCTTCATTGGAAGCAAAACCTGGTATATTAGTTACTGTTTTGCAGCTTTGTTTTCAGTCTCCCAAATCCAGAGAACCTAATATCCCCTATGTGTCCATGCTTATGCCACATGACTCTTGATGTCTTTCTGCGGTCCCTCTCAATATAGGTGGTCTGCTTCTGGCCATTCCTTGCAAGTGCTGACACACATGTCCAGAACATGTCTAAGGAATGGGACTCAGCTGCTCTGTGCTCAAGAAAAGCGCTGCACTTCTGGGTTTTTGACTCTGTATTTCTGGTCAGAGAAATTGAAGTCTGTGATAACATTAGTTTTGAACAGCAGCTAGCAGAACATTTAAATGCCTGAGGTGGCGGTGTTTGAGCAGCAGCCCTAAGCAACCGCAGTTACGTGTAGCCTCAGCAGTCTGCTTGCCCTTATTAGGCTGCCCAAGCATGTGAGAGAGGATCTTAATTTGTGAAAGCTCATATCTAGGTGCTTCTTAAAATCTGGCTGTTTTGTTCCAGTAGTAATTCTCTAGTCTAATGTAATCTTTTGATCTTTAAAACTAGACTTCCTTGATCATTTTTTTAACTCTGCCTAATATTTTCAATGATTCAGACTTCCTTCTAGTGCATAAAATGAGTATTTAGATATGTCTAAGCATGTAACATCTGTGGGATTAGTTATTAAAGTGTGTTATTTGCATAGCCTAAATGGCTGATATTTGTGCCTGTAATGTTTTGGGGTTTTTTCCCCGTTGTATCCTTAATGTGTGATCCACAATCTGATCTGGTTTTCACTCTGCCTTTCTGAACATACAATGAAACAGTTGGATGTGCTTTTATATACATTTTTAACCTGTTTATTAAACAGATTCACTAAGTGGAATTTTAAGAAAGCTTTTTATTTGTTGATGGGGAAGAGCTTGATATCCTGCAGTCGGATGAATATTAAAAAAACCCACATGTGGAACCCTTGGAATTTACCGGTTGCACCTGTGTACTAAAGCGCTAGATATGATCATTGAGTGCTCTTCCAAGATACCCATAATCAATCTGTGCCATGTATGCTGGCAGAGAACTGTTTCATAAATCAAATTCATTGCTGCTATATACTGATTTCTGAAGCTTATAGGCTTGCACATAAATTATCACTTTGCATTAGATTGTGAATATAGTCTCCTGAAATCTTTTTCTCTTTGTAATCTTAACTTTTGTTTAGAGAATGTTTGGGGTTCTGTCATTGAAATGATTTCCTGTCTTACCCACTACTGTTTGCACATACTTGTGTGAGTGCTGAAGAGGTGGGAATTGAAATATATGGGGATTTTTGTTGTTTTGTTCTAAATACTCTGCAGGAACATGAGGAAATTCCTTAATCACTTCAAACCCCTCTCCAAGTTGAAGTGTGTAGGCTTTCTTCTACTGGGATTACTTTAATGGAACTGGAACCAATCAAGGTGCTGCAGTAATGTAACAGAAACAGCCACATCTGGTTTTAACAATAAGTGTTATTTGGAGCAGTTAGAGGAGTTTCTTTCAGGTGTTTCAAAATCCTTTGAGTATAATATTATTATTATGTTTGGTTATAAACTAAATACTTTCAGTGTACGTGCCCCTTTAGAGTCACATTATAAAATTAGGCTGTGAAAAAAATGTAAAAAGTGGTATTTTCTTAGGGTGCTAATCCTAAATTCTAACCCTGATACTGTTCAATATAACCTTTCTTCATCTACAAAGTTCACTTTGGCAATTTTTTTCTGACAAATTTTGCTTCTGAATTTTCTACATGTCACCTCTTGATTCTCTGGAAATCAGACACTTCCATTTATATACTAGGTCTATACACAGTGCTTGTTAATTTTTGTCATGATGCTGGGCATCCTTCATTTTTCGCCTGGTTTCTCAAATCTGTATTAAAGCTGTATTTGCAAGCCTATTCCTGTCAAAATGGACAAATGAAACTCCACATCTGTCATACAGTGAAAACAATTTTTTTTCTGCCTATGTGGTATGTTTGCTCTCTCTTGGCAAATAGCTGCTATATTAACAGCTGCCAAAACAAACATATGCGTCCGTTGTTTCTAATGGCAGGAGGTAGTTCTCCCTTTTATTTCTGCACCTCTGCCTTGCAGCCTGAACTCTGATTTAAAATCATGCTAAGTGCAGTAATTTCTGTATTAGAACAGAGAACTCTTAATTTAAAGGATAACATTCATTTTGTGCCACAGTGGCTAAAGAGAAGACTTGTCCTGATCTCAGTGCTGTTTGAGTATTGCAGTTTATTTGGTATATGACCGAATCTTATGTGTTCATATGATTTTGTTTAGACTTTAAAAATCCTCCTCCTAAACATATTGTTTACTCTGAAGAAGGATTTCAAGTGGATTAGGTGAGACCAAGCATGTTAGGTAAGACTGGTTTGTAGATCTGCATTCATTTGGCACATTATAGTTCTCATATTTCGAAAGCAAAATGCTGTAGGCACATTTGCTGACTTAATTGCTGTCTGATATATTGCTAAGTGCAATATAGCTTTTACAGAAAATAGGCTGCAGATCTTTCTTAAGTGGTGGAATTAATAAAACTACAAAGAATTTTTATAACTGTAGATTAGAAGATGCTTTGAGGTTATTCAGTTTTCTCCCCCTTTTTCTTCCCCCTACACCTTATCTTTGTGACTTGTATTTCTATAAAATTTTGACTTTTTATTTGTACTTTTGAATATAAACATACACAAATGCTTACTGCATTAAAAGCCCATGAAGTTTGCACTGTGTTCAAAACTAGGAAACTGGATGAAGAATGAAAGAACAAAATTCAGGTTTGGCAGTACTTGTATTTTAATGATAACATTTATGATTGCTCTTAGAGTACTTTGTGAATTGCATGTTGTGATTTATGACTAAACTGCTCAAACCTGGTGTCCTAGAGCAAGATACAAATGTGCACAAACATAGAGATCCCTGAGAGAGGAAACAATACCAAATGTACTGAAGGTTCTGAATCTCTTTAGCCAAAAGATGTGGTCTGAATAGCAAAATTGGTTTGGTGGAAAAGTTGTGCTTACCTTTTGGTGGCATGAAATCTCTGATATCAAGGAATCTCCTCTCTACGATATGCATCACTGATCTTTTTGTTAAATACTTGGTAAAGACAAAGCAACAAAGACAGGGCCCTTCTGAGCAAGAAATGATGGCAGAGAGACAGCCCAGAGGTGAATGATGCTAAGTAGGGTTGAAGCATAACTTGGAGCTCTAGTAAGGGACCACCGCTACTGGGCAGTGAAGCTGTAGTTGTTACTCCTGAGATAAGTTATAAAGTCCTTGCAGAAAAGCAGGAGACAGCTCTTCTGTTAACAAGCAAAAGAGGAACCTGAAATGTAAGATGCCCCAGACACTGGAATGGGGAATTTTTCACAGGTAGCCACGATATTGCTGACTTGAGCACTGACTTTCTGAAGCTTATGCTTTTCTTTTTTTCTTTCTCTGACTTTAATTGTCTCCTAAGTTATCTTTGTAAAATGGACTCAGTGCTTGTATGTGTTGTCTAGTACGGGTGACATAGGAGGTATATTGAAGCATTAAGTGCAAGCTGGAGTTGAACTTTCAGAAGACTTTTCTACAGAAATGCAAACACAGCCTATTTGCTACCAAACCCTCACAGACAGTTACACCTGGATAATCTGTGCACGATGGTGTGCTTACCAGCTTGGTGTTGATCAGTGTTTGCCACCTAGATCTGTGGGAACATCTGATGTTATGATTTAATCTGTGCATGAGAGAGGTAACCATCTTACAGAATATGTTTTATTTAGTAGACTGAGTATTATAAAAGATAAGAGCATGGTCCAATTAAAAACCAAAAGTTGTCATCAAAATTACTCTCTACTTCTACCTCATGGACATGCAGAAGGGTTGCAATTTCCACTTTGTACAACTCTAGCTTACTGAATAAGCCAAATTTCACCCTCCTACCATTTTTAAAAACAAGACTTAAATAGCTAAAAATCTGTGTTTCCTTACCAGAACAAGCTTTTTGGTGTTTGGTGTTGTTTTTTGGGTTTTTTTGGGGGGGTGGGTGGGGTGGGGGGTGGGGGTGTGTTTGGGATGTTTTTTTTTCCTTTTTTTTTTCTTTCTAAAGTTTATTCAAGTCATACCTGAGTTGAAAGCCCTGGTATGAAAGGACATGTTACTTGAATGAGAAAGGAAACTCAGTAGAGGAATAACACTAGAACTATGATGAAGAGTGAAAACTGTGGCATACTATAGCAGAAGGGAGAAATTTTCTTGTGTTAGAGACTATGCAGCACATAAGCTGTGTTAACTTGCCTCCTTAAAAAAAAAAAATCCTTAAACTTTATGCCTCAGTGAAAAAAATTATATAATGAAGGTTTGAGTTCACTTTGTCTAGAAGTATTTCAGATGTAAGGGCAGACTTGCATGCAGGTGTAATGTAGTTCTGGAGCAGTAAGCAAGCCAGCAAAGGTAAAATGGTGGCTGTTGAGTATCTGGAGTATCCTGAGATACAGACCAGGTGTCTGTTTGGGCCAAGCTACAGGCAATCTTTGTCAAGATTGAGCATTCAGCAGCTCTTATTTGGAGCAGACTAAAATTTCTTTTAGTCTATGCCAACTGCTTCAGCCTTACAGACTTGGAATAAGCAGTCAGAGATCTGAAAATCCAAGAGGCACATTAACTAGGTCCTTTTTCCCATGCCTTTCCCTGCAGCTTTTGTATGAAGTTTACAGGAGGTTCTGTAACAGTTTGGTATGATTAGAGTATAATCTTTGCAATGCTTTCAGGACAACGCAAGCTCCTTTTCACAGTCTAGCTACACTAGTGCTACAGTGGAAAAGCTGTTAAGATGGAGCTGAAGATGGGAACTAGTTTTCCTAAGGAAACTAGGAATTCTTTTTCCCACATAAAAATGTTTCAGTGGTGATGATGGGGGGGGCGGGGGGGAACAAACCAAAAGTTATCCGAAATCCAAGTTTCTTACTTGCCTACTCTGAAAATGTGAGTTTTGATTAGAAAATTCAGCAATATGGCTGTTAAGCATTGTAATTTGGATATTTTGTATCCTCATTCTTCTATAAGTCAGCATGATCAATAGCTGGAATAAGTCTCTTAATATTAAACAGTCATCTCTTTCTGCAGAACCAATCCCAGTAAATGCATTCCCTTGGAGGAGGCTGATGGTCTCATATCTCCAGGTAAAAATTTCCATGAAGCATTACAACGATGTTTTCAAGATCTAGAAGTTGGAGTTGGGATATAAATATATATATAATTTTTCTCCCTGAATTAATAACATTGTTTGATTTTAATTTTTTTAAAAATTCTTTGGAGGAGGAGGGATGTGGTATGAGGGGGCAGATAATGTATGAGTTTTTTCACTGAAAACTCAATTTGAAAGTTATCCCCCTCCTCCTCCAACCACAAACCCATGGAAAAATTTCCTTAAGATCTGGATTTGTTCTAGTTGGTCTAATTGAGCTTTGTTTTGAATTTGCTGTAGTGTAACAGTACAAAGACTTTGTGAAAGACTATCCAATCCCACTGCATACTTGCTTTGCATAGGTTTATCAAAGGGTGCACTGCAAGGTTTCCACTTGTGCTTTGCTTCTGGAGAATTAGTCTTGGAGTTCCCACTCGGCACTGAATAGCAACTAGGCAGCTGTGACTCCTGACTCAGGTATGTGGAAGATGCTGTAGTTACACTGGAAAAGCATCCTCAGGAAGTGCAGACTCTTCTCTAAGGAGCTGTGAAAATTCCCTCAACCTTGAGTAGATGGTGGAGACCATCATCGTGTTTAGGTTCTTTGGTGGTCGGTAGTAGATGTATCCTAGAACTATTGATAAAGTAATAAAGCATGCTAGGTGCTAAAGAGGAAAATGAGCTGTAAAAGGGTGTTATCCATGGGGATCACTTATTTTAGGGTTATCTTGAATATGTATGTGGTAGAATGACATGGAGAGAAAATGCAAAAGCAGAGTTGGAAGTTAAAGGGAAAGAAGGTGAAATGAAGCAAAGATGGAACTACAGGAGACAGGCACTGCAGCATCTTGAAAGACAGGAATAGCAGAAGAGACTTGTTATTTTAGCAATGATATTAAAAGAAAAAAGTGAAGTAGAAAAGCGGGAAAGGAAAGATTGCATACAGGAAGCTGAGAAAGCACTAAAATATGCAAAAAGGATTCAGTGAGATAGAACAGCTTCCTGAAGAAGCAACTGAACGGTTTGAGAATGAATCAATCTTTTTCCTTAAAATTCTACTGACATTAATTTTGGCTAAAATGTAGCAATTACTCTTTGCAAAGGTGAAGGTAACAGATGGACCCAGAGAGGGTCTTGACTTTCATGTCCATACAGAATTTTGTTGTTGTTGTTGTTGTTGTTGTTGTTGTTTGAAGGCATTAAAAAATACCTCTGGCAGTTTTTCCGTTTCCTTTGGCTTTCATGTCTAAAGAAATATTCAAACTGGGAGAGGGGATGGGAAACTGAGCCAGGTGGCAAGCCTATCCATCACCTAGTCAGTGGTGGAAAATACTGAATGATCAAATGAAAGAGTCTTAAAATAACATGAACAGAGAGACAGAAAAAACTACCCAGGGAAGGAATTTGTGTTAAAAGAAAACTTGCAGTTTCCCTCTCCAGTCGTAATAAAAGACTTCAATGTTCAGTGGAAGGCAGTGTATGTATCATCTGCAGCTACAATTTTTTATTATTGTTACTTTGAGTAGTTAGAAAGTCATAAATAAATACTCTTATCTGAAAGGCATTCAATTTTAATACTTTTATGGAAAATATCTGTTGTATGTATATGTATGTGAGTATGCCTGTATGCTATAGGTCAAAGTCTCTAAATTTGATTCTGAAGAAGAAAAAGTCTTTTTGCCCATTTTTTGTAAATAAAATAATTTCTGTAAGTTACTGAACAAGCTGTGAGGTGGTTTGGTAGCTCTGTCAACCTCAGGTTGTAAGCCAAAGAACAGGAGAAGAAATTCTCTTTGAAATAAAGAAGCTTCAGATCTTGAACTGAAACTGTAAGTGACATATCAGCTATGAATCTTCATCAGTCTGCACGATTAAAGGCAGCATGGTTAGTTTTATTATAACCCCTTGCCTATCCTTTATTTTTTCACAATCTGGAAAAGGTCAGGTGGTGGGAAATCCTACCTTTAACCTTGCTTTCTTTGTCTACTTTGTATTCATGAACTGAAGAAAAGTGTCTGCTAATAGAGACTACAGTGTTTTAAAACCATTCTGGGGTTTTAGAGAATGTTCCAAATGTATCTGCTGGGAGCCTCTAATATTTTGCTGGCAGTTGATATGTTTAATTATTTTGACTGTATTTGACTAAATTTAAATGGTTAGGTAACCATGAATTTTTGGCTGTTTCCCAAAGTAGGATCCCTTTCTTAATATCCAGCCACCTTAATCACAACCATGCAGGAAATGGGAGCTATGTACCGGCACTGCTTATAAATCAATTAATTGCTTACTTAAGTATTCCTACAAAAATAAAACTACTAATGAATTTAACTAATATTTATATGTAGGTAAACTAACACAGGCCCCAGCAAATGCTGCTAGACTCCAGGTGGTTATCTTAAAGAGTGGGCTATATTGGACACATTCTGCCATAGATGAGAGGGAGGTTTAAGGTGTAAGCTCTTCAATTTAGAGAAGGCACAGCCCAGAAAATGCTGTTGTAAACATGTACACGCTACTTAAATCCTGTATTAATTGAGTCCAGGCTTAGTGAGAGCTTAAGAATTTAATCTGCAGTTTAGATTCTTAAATGCAAAATATTGTAATTGGGTGGCCAGTGTAGAAATATGTGAGAAGAAATGAAGAGCTTCAGTGTCTTGGAAGAAATGGAAAGGAAGTATTTTTTGAATCATAGATTTGGGTTGATATATTCTATCTAAAGCAAAGACCTGATTGATTTCTCCCCCTTTTTTGAAGAAAAAAGACATTTTGACCAAACTGTATTGCCAAAATATTTGGAAGATTTCTCCTTCCATTCCAACCCCTAGCCCAAATTGTGAATGGAAATGGAGATTAAGCTGTACAGGCTTTAAAGACAACTTAAGTCAACATAAAAGAACTTCTGTTCTCTGGCCAGTTCTAAAAATAAATAACATCCCATTTTTAACATCACTGTCTAATAGTTTGTCAAACACGTGCAGAAATAATGTCATATTAGCATTTATCAATTGTACAGATGCCATGCATCAGCCAACACTATTTGCAAACAAGTAAGTATAATGGATTTTTAAAATCCAAACTGCTTAAGTTAAAAACGTTCTACTTTTATGTAGCAGATGCTATGTTTGGAGATTTGTTTTCTGTGCACATGAGCTCTTGGGAACACAAACTGTCCTAGTCAGGATTGTTCAAAGCTGCCCTGCTTGGAGACAGGGTTCTTGGGTGCTGCTGTAGTGCAAAGAACAACGATGTACTAGAAATATTTTGACAAACACTTAAAGAAATAGAGGGGTAAACTGTCTTTAAAGACATTGTTTCCAATGTAGAAATGTCTGTGTGGCCATTGGGAGGCAAAGAGATTAGGAAATTATTTTTTTTGAATGTCCTTGACTGGTTTTAAGTTCCAGTGCTGCATAGACTTTCTGAATCTGCAGTTTAAAAGTTGTAACTGGGCTTGAACTGAAATTATTTAATTGATTTAATTGTTTTATGCCTAATAACTCTTAGAAATCTCTCTGCTTGTGTGCAAGGTTAGCTAGTTTATTGTTCAGCCACCTTAGGGTCTTTCTCAGAAAATTCTCAGAATTGTATCCCAAATGTATTTTTGAATTACATGCCATGCTTAATGAAAAGCAGAGAGTTGATTGCAACAAGCAATATAGGAAATTAGTTTTCTGTGTATATGAAGAAGAGATTTATAGATCCTGTAGTATATTTTGTGTCTTTGTGAACTGGAAGGCAGAACCTTGCAGTGTTAGAAAGCAGGCATGGAAGAACCTTTTAGGTGATGAAGGAAAAAGCAAAGAACTTTCTTGTCCCAAGCTTTGTGGTTTTAGGTCCTGGCACAGTTGTATTTCATGGAATTAGTGGGAAATAGTTTAAAACAGACAGTCATTTTCATTGTGACTCATTATGCATAGCAAGATATTATATATAAACACATTGTTTGGAACCAATAGAGTGTGTTTTATTTTGTGGTTCAATTAATACTATACTGAATATGATCTTCTGGAAACAGAATACCTTGATTCTGATTCTGCCAGTTACATACTAATGAACTGTGTCTGTACCTGGTTTATTTACAGCTGACATCTTGCATTTATTTTGACAGAAAGCTTCATAAATTGAGGTTTCCTCTAGCTACATACAAGTGACATACAGCACAACAACAAAAAGTTGCCATACCAAAATACAAATACCTCATTATCAGTATGGTAAATTAATCCATTGATATTCCAACAAGGCAACTTTGCTTTTCATTTTTATCTGAATTTTGGCCTGTGAAAATTATGAAAAATATGAACTTAACAGTGTTAGCTTAAAAGCCTGTATTTCTAGAAACCTGCAGGACCATTAGGACTACCCTGGCAGTTTCAGTCCACAGGCTGCAATCTTTAGAGTTCATGTAATGTAGCAGTGACATAAAAGCAGACAAGTTGACAAGTAGACACACCTCTTTGGAGCTGTGAAAAATCCAGCAGACTCATTTTGTATCTTTTTTTGACTGGATTTCCAAGGAGAAAAAATTCAGTACTGGATTCAGTGAGATGGATTCTAAAATGCAAGTCTTGATAGAATTGCATCTATCTGCATTTAGTAACTACCTAAAGAAAGGTTGGAGACTGGGAGTAAATCCAATAAATGCCAAGTTAAACGCCACTGTCTGACCCTTGTTTGAACTGCAGGGTCAGACCCATCATAACATAATTGGTTTATCTTCATGTGTCTAAGATGCTCTGTAGTAAACAGTATTTTTATGTCCTAGGGAGCTTAGATTACAAGTGAAAACTTTTCTGAGTCTGGTAGATTTGATTAATAGAGGCTAAACAACGTGTGTGGCTGAAGATGCTATGTTAGTGTTTTGGAAAGTTGCACTAGTTACATATGTAAAACAAACCCTTGTTTGAACTGCAGGGGCAGAGCCATCACAATATAATTGGTTTATCCTCTTTTGTCTAAGATGCTCTGTAGTAAACAGAGTATTCTTACATCCTGGAAAGCTCAGGCCTGGACACTGCTATTTTTGGTTGCTGTTTAGTAATTCTTGTAATAGGAAGCATGGTGAATATTCATTCCCTGTTAACATTGAATGTGCTAGTAATATTATACACCTTTATGAAAATTTTCTAAGACTGGAAAAGAGAGTCCAAGTCTATGTAATCATTTCTTGTAGGTAAGTTGTTCTGTGTCATTGGTCATGCAGATAGCCCTCCTCTGCACCTTTGTTAGCTCTACTAGATCTGTTCTGGAAAGAAGGAATCAAAAGTTGTGTTTTGTTGCTGTAGTTGCATAATACAGTCACTCTGGTGTTAGGACAATGCAATAGCAAGTAAGATATCGAAGTTGAATCTATTCATTTTCTTATTACGATATGATTTTAAAAAAACCCAAATATTTCAGTAGTTCAGACTACTGAACTTAAGTTTCAGTGAAATCCTTTGCTTGTTTTAGCATGAATCATGGGTCCTGTGTTTGAAAACTTTTTGTGGGGTGAGGTGCTGACAAAAGGGTAAACTCTAAAGTAATCTATGCCTCAAACTAACTCTTCTGCCCCTGCTTCCCCAACTCCCAGAAATACTTCAAGCACAACACAACTATTTCTCCTAGAATGCCTGCACACCTGAGGCTAGGCTTGGAGCCTATCTATATAAATATTTTTACAATATGTTCTGGGAATCCAGTCTCACTGACGTATTTAATACATAAGAAAAACTCAATAAACTTGGGGGAAAACCCCCACCTGCAATAAAGTCTCAGTGTGGTGTGGGGTTTTTTTTGTTGTTTGTTTGTTTTTTTGTTTGTTTTTTTTTTTGTTTTTTAAATTTTAATTAATAACAAGATTTTATGGAATCTGCAAATAAACTTGAAATATATCATTAGGCCTTCTATCAGTAAACACTCCTTAATACAAAGGAAAGATTAGAAAGTCATGTATTTAATATCTAGGTGTAGGCAACACTTGGGACAGTATGAAAGAGTTACCATTTTGTCTGTAGCTAAGCAGATTTTTATATATGTGCTGGTGATCTGTTTTGTCAGCCCCTCTCAAATTAGCTTTAAGTGTTCATTACTCTTCTTGCCTATGCATTACACTGGGGGAGGAGAATCACCTAGTAATTCTTGATATGAATAGTGTAGGTGATCATACAGGTGTTGGTCTTTCTACAGCTGCTCTAGAAATAAGGGAAGTGGCATAGGTTACTCACAAATCAATAGCACAGTCTGTGACTGCAGGGTTGTCTCGTATTCAATTTAACTGTATAGCAAAGTTAGTATCTTAGGCTGTACTCATCTTAAAATTGTGCTATTTGTCTTATCTTCAAAGACTACTGAGTGTTGGAAAAGTGAACAGTGAGGATTTTATTCAAGTATATAGTGTGTAAAAGCAACAGGATGTAACTGTATGATGCTTTCAGAGTCCTCTACGCTGTTGCTATTGATTCTACAAACTTTCCTCCATGCATTAGAACTGAGTTTTGTATCCCAAATTTGGAAGAGAACTGTGTTCTCTGAAATCAGTCTGAGGTGTAACTACAAGGTGACGCACAGACTAACTCTGTGCTAGACAGTGGTGTGTCGAGGAGAAATTGTGTTTCCAATGAAGCTGATGGGTATTTAATTAACACTTCCATATAAGGAGGACTGGATATAACTTTGTAGTTTGACTTTAAATATGGTTAAGTATTCCTAATAGAGCTTCTAAAATTTTTGTCCTGCAAAATCAACTCATGTGTCTCCTCCTCCTTGCTCCATTTAAGACAATGGGTATCTTATATTCTCAGGGTTGGATTCCCAGAGGGACATATAATCTCCCTCATACTCCTCTTAATGCAAATAATGTGCACATGTCATGTGATAGAGATGGTGGAGAGCTAAGCAGCGTTTTTTCTGTTCTGCAATTCTCTGCAGCTCTGTTTTGGAATGAAGGAGACTTTGCAAAGGACTCATGGACTTCATTTAGCTTTCTAGAAAGTTAATGGGTATATCTGAAGTTGGTTAACCGGGCTGCTTCTTTAGTTCGTTTAAGGATAGGCAACTCTAGAGAACAGTTTATCCCATAAAATGATGACTCCTTGAGACAGGAAAAGCTCTCGTCTTTGAGAACTTATTAGCCAGATTTAATAATTCTGCTTTCTGTCTTCGTAACCAGGTCTGTTGGTAGAAATGAGCTATTAAGAAATTATCTAATGCAGAGTATACTTGAATCGCAGTACTACCATAGGTCCATGTACCTATTTGATGATAGGAAGCGTGACAGTACTTGCTTCTGGGAAATCTGTATATAAGATTGATATAATTTATCCAAAATCTTTGTCCTCACAGAGATGCAATAGCTTCACTGTAGGAGCTGCAGCAAATTCCCTCAGTGTTATCATGTATGCTCTATGACTACAGTTTATATGTATGATTACAATGCATTTTAAGAAACTTACTTCCTGGCAACTTTTCAAAGTGATTCCAAACAGATTCCTAAAAGCCAAGCTCATGGAGATTAAAATCAATTTTCATATATGGCTGGTAACCTCTTCTTTTGACCAAGAGACTTAATTGGTTTCTGTTACCTAAATTTGGAAAATAGGTAATCATATTGGATTGTGTCTGTAAAGAAATGACACATGCACTGCAAGCTCACAATAAAATGCTGTGATTTTTTTATATTTGCAGATATCCTGTTTTTCTCGTGGTTTACAAAGAAAACTCAGTGTTGAGGGAACTGAAGACTGGGATGTGCTGGGCTAATACAAATTTAACTGAAGCCAAGAATGCCCCTGGTTTGGCTCTGAAAAAAGTACTAAGGACAAGAGTAGGAGTAGCCAAGGACATTTGGAAGGCCAAATCCAAACCAGTATGGTGAGCTTCCTATATTGTACTGCATACAGCAATTATTATATATGTGAATTTTATTCTGTCTATCCTGTCTTTATATCTTGTTTTAACAGAGGATAGTCTAAGTGCCAGAGCAGGGTGACAATGGCTTCATGAGTGACAAAAACTATATATTCTGCTTTTCTAGAAAGACCTTAAATTTCTTGTCATTACTTCTGTGCTTTTTAGCCAGAATTGACTGTTCTAGTCTAGAAGCTGGCTCTAGTTTTCCCTGGTCAGGATGTGGGAAAAGCTAAATCCAACATACAGACTGACCTAAAAAAGTTATATTGGCATGGAGAGAGAGTCAATAAGCAACTTATTTTGCAACATAAGTAGAAACCAGAGTGGTGATTAAAAGAATAAAAATAAATTGCAACAATTGTTTATCTGCTTTTGTAATAACACAGCAGACCTGGATTTCTTCAGAGGATTATTATTTACTCCTGATACTGTGCTTCAGTAATATCTCTCAACAGATTCTTCCTCTAAAACTGTTTTCACAGAAAACATCTAGCTAAATATTTGTGTTACAATAGCCTCTGTCTTCTTAAGGTTATATTCTGTAAGGTGCTAGAGTTATACTCCCTGTCACTTTGGGAATTCTTTAAATATTTAGAGTGGAATAAAATGCTTTAATTTGAATGAAATAAAAGATCCCCCAAGTGGTATCATTCTTTAATTTAGTTGATGTTCCCTGTTTTCATGAATGCACAAACATTCATGTGGAAATTAGTATTTAGCTTATTTGTAGATATTTCTGTTTTATGCTTTCACCAAACTACTTATCCCATCTAATTTAAATTATATTCATCTTGTTTTCTAGAAGATCCATGTGGTCTTCACTAATTTAAAATCTTTCTGTTCTTCTCTTCCCCATTTTTCTCTCTTCTTGCTTGTTGTTATGCCTGAATTAAAAACATCTGGATTAAAAATGTTGAGGTTTTGATAACAAGTCTGTCTCTCATTTATTTTTCTTGTAAAATGCCACAGCATCCTTTCTATACTTAGCATCCAAGAAAAGTTGAGATGTGTTGAAAGTTTTCACTAGAAACTATTTTTTTAATAGAAAATCACTGGGTTTTTTGTTTGTTTGTTTGTTTGTTTTTTAAATATGATTTTTTTACTTCCTTTGGAGAGTTAGCTTTTCGTTACATCTCTGAAAGGGGCAGAAAACTGGATTTTGTGGAGTTTCAATGTCTGAGACTGAAAAAGATGAAAATTTACATTTATTTTTAAGAATTACAATTGTAATTACCATACTGTTCTGCATGTATTTTGCCAGCAAATCCTGAAGGGCCAAATGCACACACACAAAAAAAGATGAGGGGTGTGTACAGTAGATGGAAAATCCTATGCAATGATAACATGCATTAGCAAACCATTCTTCACTCAGCTGCAGCAAAAAACTATACAGATATTTTGCATGTTATTACGTACTAGGAAGAAAATTCCATGTTACCAAAACAAGGTATGACTGAAGGAAAATGAATGCTAGTACAGCAGTCTAGTCAAGGATCTCCCCATTCGTTTTTTATTTCCTGCCAATCTAACTATGTTGCAACCTGCCCAGAAAGAAGGACAAAGTGCATAGAGTAGGGAATCAGCTTGTTATCATAGGTCCAGTGTTACCACTTGAAAATGGATTATGCAGATGAGCAACCTCAAGCTCTTGACACAATTCGCATCAGTAAGGTTGGAAATTCAAGTTAGTGCAAATGCTTTTCAAGCTGGAACAGTTGCTATTGCAAAAATGAAATGGGTAAAACCAGGTGTGAATGGTAGACTTGGGGAGTTTGCAGTTTGTTTACTGAATATCACGTGCTCAAATCAAAGGGAAATTTTTTTTTCAGAAGTTGCTTAATTACTGATTCAGTTGGAGCCACTTGAGAATAATGCTTAGTGATTCTGAAAATCCCATTATCATCACAGGTTCTGTGTCTTCACAAGTTTTCTCGAATTCAGCTATTGGACTGGAATTCAACGGCAGAACTGATTTTCCTGCACATTTTGGGACAGTTTAACTGCAACCTGAACTTTACAAATTAGATGTGATGTGTAATTAGTGTATTTATTATAAAATTAAGGAATTCTGAGCTCTGATATTAATTCATAAACAACAACAAAAAATACTACAATCAGGAGGAGTATCTGTTCATATCACATCTATTCCTTTGAGTTCATGCTGAACTCCTGTGGAACTGCAGAAACAAAAAATGTTTGTGGCTATGCCAAGGTGTGACTGCCTGAATTTTCACTGGAAATTCCAGTAAGCATTAGCACTTAATTACTGTACTCTACCTTAAAGGGAGGAATTAAGTGATGTGCAGCATAGCTATGGCCCTCTCCTACTTTCTACATGTCTTAATGCGTCACACTACAACTGAAGTCGGGAGTAGAGCTCCCTTGGTGATAATCTGTGCTTGGCAGGATCTGCGGGTACATAATAAATAACTGCCTCCCAATTATACAACATAAATTGCCCCTACTTTCTCAAGAGGATAATTGCATATTAATACATGCTCATTAATAAATACTGTAGGTATTGAAAAACAACTAATTTCCTTTCCTTGTTTATAAAGCTAGACTTACCTATTTTCGGACATATTCTACAGACACAGAAGCTTATTTTGCCTTCAAATTTCATAAATGACATTGCAGTTCTTATAGGCAAAAGACATAAAAGTCTGTCATAGACATAAGTGTCTGTCTTGCTTAAAACTTCAGTCTAGTTCTTGAGCTCTGACCTCATAGGAATACAGGGTCAACTCTCAGGATTTTGGCACTCCACATGGCGCTGCATAGTGAGTGTTTGGGTCCTCAGTAAAATCATCTCTGGATTAGGTTTTGCTCACATTTAAGTCAGCTGGGAAAATAGTTTCTGCCATTTAACTTGCACAGGCAGAGTTGTACTGCTTTCAATTAGCGCTCTCCCCTTCTTGTCCGCCCACCCCAAGCCTCCTGGAGACCAGGAATGGTGTAGTGAGTAACAGGAATTTTCAAATAGCACAGTATCAAATTGATTCCAGGCTCTGCAGCCATGTTGCAAGCTAACTTTCAAAATGAACTTTTATTTTAAAATACCCGGTATGTTTATTTTCTGTATCTTTGCTACTTCCACCTTTTAAAAGAAAAGCTTGTTGGCAATTTACTGGTCGTGTAGAGGGGTGAGGAAAGAAGATTTTTAACCGTGGAAAATTGCTTGCTTTCATAACATGTAATAGAAAGTAAGCTTGACATGACAAATTTTGAGGTGCTTGTTTCCAGAGCTCAAGCTACGTTGTTTAAAGGGGTGTCTGTGTGGAGAGCTCATGTAATGATGTTGAACAGGAAATGTACAGATTATCATCCTGTAAAATGCAGCGATAAGAAATTCAGGTTACATATTTTGCAGTGTGTGCTTGTGCTTATGTGTGTGTACATTATATATGCATGTGAAGTAAACGCTAGAGAACTGAAGTAATAGGTCCCCACTGTGAGATTTTATGCAATGTACACTTAACACTTATAAATGCTTTGTCTGGCAATCTTACCAATCACTATGGGATAACATGCAATGAATAGAAAACAATTTTATGGTAACTGCAGCACACAGTGGTTTAGA
This sequence comes from Buteo buteo, assembly GCF_964188355.1. NCBI lineage: Eukaryota > Metazoa > Chordata > Aves > Accipitriformes > Accipitridae > Buteo > Buteo buteo. The sequence goes on from NC_134182.1 coordinate 15,076,157, forward strand.
GGAAAAGTCCTAGTAAGAAATTGCTTTCACGTAGCAAAATTCTGTATCGTCAGAAATTCCTGAAATGTCAGCAAGGGTGTAGCCCTTATAAAAACCCTTGAATATTCCAGGGTTATTTTCCCTTGTTTTCCTTTGTGTCTTCTTTTATCTTCTTTCATCAGGTATGTGAGCAACCAAGTGTAAACATATTGTGCAGACTTGTGTACTCATGGGGAATGAGTCTTACTCATGGGTGTATTTAAGTTTTTTGTTTTCAGAGCAGTTAACTTCTTTCCAAAGTAAAGTTTTCAGTGCAGAACCGGCACTGTGAGAATCCTATCAAAGGGCTACCTTGCGCAGAACCTTATCAGTCCTTCGTACATAAGCCAAATATATACACTGTGCTCAGTTTTCTGTTTGGTATTTTCTGATTTCATAGAAGAGCCCCAGGGAACTGCATGCTTAGCTTCCTTGAAAAAAACCTGGAAAAATGTAAGCAAAGAATAGATAGGAGGCGCTCTATTTCTCCCCCCCAAAACTGTGGCTAGAAAAGGTAAAAAGTCCCCCTTGTTTTTTCTGACTGAAAGCAGTAAGAACTTAGGAAAATATCTATTAGTCATCTCAAAATATTTAGGGAGAGCTTTTGCCTTTCAGGGAACTCCGTGCACCACAGGGGAACAGCAGGCTTTGAAGCCAAGGGTCGGAGTTGGCCAAATCACCCTGCAGAGCCGGGGAGGGGCTGGGGGACAGCGGGGCGTGAAACGCCTGGGCCCCGCTCCTCGCAGGGCGCCCGGCGGACGTTGCTGTTCTGAGCTGGCTGGGTGCTTGGCTCGGGAGGGGTAGGGAGAAGGCAGGAAGGAGAGCTTTGTCCTTGCTTTTATCTTGCCACGTGGTTCTGCACTCCGGTGAAGATGTCTTCCCCTGAATACTCAGCTGTTGCAGTGGTGTATAGTCAAGTACATATTATTTTAAAATCCTGAAGCCAAAAAGCGTATAAACTGTCTTTTATAATGGTATCTTAGCTTTCATGTAATCAGGTATAATTCAAGGTCGACCATCTTTTTCACTACAGGTTTGTCAAACTATTAGACTTCCTTTATTAGTATTTCTTATAATCGGTCTAACCAAACATATGGTTTTGAAAAGATGGGGAGATGCTTTTATACTTTCTGGCTCCATTTGAACTGCATACTGCTGAATAGTAAAACCAGAACAATTAAGCTCTGTTTTGATGCTGTAAGTCAACATCTGTTATCATAGGAACATATGTTTTTGTGATTTTTTATTTATTTATTTATTTTTAATTACAAAGGAAAAACTTTCTCATGTCCTTTCAGACATTAAGTAGGGGACACACAGAACTTTTTTTCTTTTTTTTTTCTTGCAGTGCTATACATTAAAATGAATGTATTTTGCTTTTGTTCGTGCTAAGTGGAAATTAAAAACTGACACACCCTTGTTCTGACTACGCTTTTACTCTTAATTGTAACCACTTAAAGCAGTAGTCTAGTAAATAACATTGTCTGCCAAGGAGTTGGCTTAGGTGGAGTTTTCTGAACCACTCCCCAGTACTCTGAAGAACTTAAACTTCTGGTATCTGTTGCTGATAGTTGAAAAAAGAAGAATTTGCTGTCCTCACATTCTTACTGTGTAGTTCTTCTTGAGGTTGCAATACTAAACCTTTTAAAGGTCTAATTTAGCAAACCTGAGCTTGGAGGCATCATTTTGGATGATGGTTGTCTTAATGAGCTGTGGAGGAAGAAAATTAGCATTATGCCCATATTCTAATATATTACATATGCGTGTGTATAAAATTATCTATTACATATACTTTTCTATTATATAAGCATTCAAAGTTACTGTCGCCTCTAACCCAGGACTAGTGTCTATATGACTTTTGTTTCCATGTGTATTAATGATGCCTCAAAAATGGTATTCCACATATAGAACTAAAATCAGTAATTGATTATTCTGAAAGTGGTAGTTTTCTGAAAATTCTGGTACCGTGTTGTATGTAGTTGTGGTAGAAGTAGATCAGAGAGCAGTAAGATGTTGAAAAAAGTTTGATATGTGAAACTTATTGTAGTGCTTAAGGAATCATATAGTTTCATAATGGTATGTGTATTGTAAGTACACAGAAAGAGAACAAACCTCAAATAGAGGACAGCTGTAACTACCATGAAATACAGCAAAGGTTAATGTCCATGCAAACCTCAAACTGAAATAAACCATTGAAACTACAAATGCTTATTATTCCCTATGCCACTTCTGACTAGCCACTTATGGTAAAATTGAGCAACTTCCGCCAAACTGTTTAGAATATTCACAGAATTTTACTATCGGAGGCAAACATAAAAGACTTCCTCCCCTCCTGAATAATAAGACAGCCTCTGAAATACTCTGCAAATTTGAATGAGTTGCTACAAGGTTATAAAAGCCCTAAGGCAGAGACCAAGTTTTAAGTGAGCAGTTTATTACTCTTGTGTGAATCCAGCTTGATTCACTCAAACCCTGTATTTAACTGGTAACTGCCTCATCTGGAAAAGGATATCCGGTTCTGTGTATCCTGTGATAGCTCATCCATCATCAGCAGGAAGAGATTTAACAAGAGAGGAAAAACCCCTCATATTTGACTAGCATGTACATATGCAAGGAAGGGGAGGAGGAAGTTTTGAACAAGGTTCTCTTTCCATTAGCCAAATAAATGCACTGCTGCCTATTATAAAAACAATGGTTATGCTCCTGATGTTTTGGTAATTTCTGTGTTGCATATATTGCATGGTAACCAATAGTACCTATCGTTTTCCATAGTGTTTAGTCTGTTCAAAACCTCAATTCTCCTACTTGGGGGAGCACAATTATATGAATTGCCCTGAAGATCTTAAGTAACTTTAAAGTTGCTAGTTTAGGGCCTTTGTTCAGGAAGAGTGATTGGTGTGTGAATGACAGGCAGTGATGCAGATGGTCAATGAAATATTCTTTGTTGTAATCTTTTGTTGACCCATTACTAATCCTAAACCATAAAAGACAGAGAATGCAACAGCTGATATCTAGAAAATACAAACTGCTGCAAATATGAGCTGAATTGCAAAGACAAGACAAAGGCATAGTTACCTAAACTGTGGAAAATCTTATAACGGGAAAAGACATTTTTGCCTAACTGAAACTATCCCATTTCAGCTGGTAGGTTTCTATCAGCTAAAATGTCACACATCCATTCCAAAGTTAGCAAGGTCAAACATCTTCCTTCTGCCTTTCCCCAAAGTACTGTGACTGATGTACATTATTGCTCCAAGCTCTTAAGTCATGTCTCATGATTGAATCGAATGATAAGGAATATTCCCACTGATTAATAATTGGTCTGATTGTCTAACCTGTACTTACCTTGGTAGTCCCTCAGAGGAACTGGCTTCAGGAGAATGACTCAAATGCGAAATGAGTGTTCCAAGGTTGAACCTTGTTTTACCAAATGAAACCTCTGTTGCAGCCTATGGGAATTTAAAACATGAATAAAGCTGAATCTCCTTAAGGTTTTGTAGTGACATTATATTCTGGGTGGGGAAAAAGGGTTCTTTGAGTTTCATTAAATAATCCAGTTTTACACACTGGCTGCAACTCGGGGTGTGGTATGAAGATGACTTGCTTCCACAAGCTACAAAGAACTAGTCTGTACTGAGTTAATTTCCTTAACTAATTTGAAATTGTAGCAGAAAATTAACAATAATTATGATATAGTTCAACTCAAACATTTTGGGGCGATATGCCAAGTTCTGTAGGGCATCTGATTTCCTTTAGCTGGTCCTTATGTTGTTTATGCATGTTGTTGTTTGATTTGCAAAGCCACAGATAAATACGGCTAGCGACGCTGGGTTTTGTTTGTCTTTTTAAGGTCTCAGCTGCATTGTAGAGGTGACTTGCTGCTTACTTGTCTGAAGAACAATTTGCTTTTTGGGTTCTGCCCCTTAAAGAAAATGTGTGACAGTTTAGGGTGAGGGTAAATAAGGCAGAAATATATCAACACAGATATAAGGAAAAGCAGATGTAGAGAAGAGCAGTGCTCAAGGCTGAATTTACAAGCTGTTCATTACTGGTGTACAGACAACTGTCATTGCTGTGAAAGTACCCTAGTGGTTTGAGCGCCGTGGGCAGAGTGCTTTAAGTTGGTCTGGGAGCATGTGGTGGAATAAATCATGCTACTTGCACCTCTCCTTGGTGCCCATGACTCTGGGACCCCTTGCGGTCAGAGGATCACTAGTATTGCAGGTATCTCCACAAGCAGAGTATGTTTGCTAATCACTGAGAAGCAGCATGCTCTGATAAGGAATTACCTGCCTGCTGTTTCTGTGTAGCACATGGTCAGAAGTGTTTCATGTGAACACGGCAGGATAACACTTGATTTGTCTCCTCCGGCTACATGGTCAAATTTTTTGGCTTGCTATGCTGTCCTGTGCAGTCACTAAAGTAACAAAACTCAATGTACATAGAAGTTATAGAAAGATAAAGCTGGAAGTGTTGTCGAGTCCAGCTGTTTACCCTCACAAACACAATTTATATTACACAAACTGATACAGCTCTGCGTTGGAAAGTGGTAAGTTTCTCCAGACAGTTTTTGGAGAGGTGTTTTGAGAAAGACAAATTCTTCTTCTCATTAGAAATTTATTTCTAATTTCTAGTCTGAGCATATGTATGGCTATTCTTTATCCATTTGTTCTTGAACCATTGTTTTCTTTACCCTAAACAACTTTTTTCATTCCTGGATTGTCCCTTTCCTCACAATGAATTTATAGGTAATAATCCTACCCCTTCCAAGCCTCTTGTAAGAAATTCTGTTGCTTCCTGGAGGATCATCGAATCTTTCTCTAAAATAATCCCATTCTGAAGCAATCTCTTGAATGTGACTGGCCATTATTGTGTGTATTTAGCTACCTACATGAGTCTCATGAATGTCTTATAAACTGACAATATTTTCTATCTCTATTCTGAAACATTAAGATCACTGCATTTCCTGGGCCTGTGATACTGATGCTCAAAGAGTACCCTGTCATAAACACTTCCTAATCCTGCCAGCTAATGAGACAGCAGCAGATATTTTTAGACCCAGGCATTTATCTGTAAGTCCACCTTGAATTCTGAACTCCTGGGATCAATCTATCCACTCCTGTTCTGTGACAACCAGTTATTTCTCTATGTAGTCTCCACTTCCTATATGCTACCAGTGTCTCCTAATTTTGCATCAGCAGCATATTTTGTTGGCACTTTCCTGGTCTTTGGGATGGGGACCTTAGAAAAATTGAAAGATCAAGGAACTCCACCAGGTGATAACCTTCATTACTTTCCTCTCGTGTCCACCTATTTTCCTCTCTTCTTAGCCTTATTCTAAAGCTGGCCTATTATCAAGGTGTTTAGCAATTCAGATAACTTCTGCCCTTCTCCAAGTATGAGTATTGCATTTGCTAGATGGAGACGGACATGAAAACCCTTTTCTTCACTATCCTTAACTTTGAAACTTAAACTGGATGGAAGAAAAGATATGTCTGAGAGGGCTTTAGGGGCTCTTTCTGTGAGCAGAAGAGTAACGCGAAGAAGCAAAGGACAACAGTAAATGGATATTCCCTGCTACCACCATGTTTGAGCCTTTTTTGACTTCACCTGTTCCTGTTATTTATGTATGCACATTTAAATAACTACATGAAGTGCGCTTTTCCTTCTCACATACATATAAAGTATATGTGTGCTTCTTAGTCTGTATTTTGATGCTTTATTTTTTTGTTGTATTGTTGAACTCAAATTAGGGTATATGTAAATCTCATCTTAAGTTCCTGCTGTGGTATGTCAGTTGTGCATATGATCCTGTTGATAGATCCACAACGTCAGGTGGGTAGAATGATGTTCTTCTGTAATTACATCATCAATGCTTTTAATTTTGATGGTGAAGCCTCGTTTTTTGCATTGCAACTTTTTTTTTTTTTTTTTAATCTTCTCCTCTTTTACAAAGATTCACAGCTTTGCCTTTTGACCATTTGCTGCATTAAATAAGGTGGCTGAGCTATGGAATACTGCTGTAGCATATGTGGTAGCTTAACCACAGTCTTCAACTTCTGTTTTTGTTTTCCTTTGGAGATGCAAAACCTCCTTTCAGTGAATGGAGATTTCCACTCTGGCCTGTCTCTCTGCTTTTACAAGTGGTGCAGTGTGTTTTATTTTTGCCTTAAGGGCGAGGGGGCATGGGTTGAAAGATAAGAAAGCTGTGTCGTAGCATAGTGGTTCCAAAAATGATAAAATGTAAAAAATAACAGACTTGTTCCAGGGCCATGCAATCAAAATAGATTTTGCACTGGAGATATAAAAAGAGACTATGCAAAACATTCCTGAAATAATTTATGCTGAGTTCAAGTTTAAAGCCAGAGATATAGTAGTATATTATGTGTTCTTTTGGCATTCTGTTTTTAAATCAACAAATCGATCTCAACTTTGACACTCCGCTCAGTGGACTGATTATTCCTTTAATGTTGTACAGTCATAGCTACGGGTCTCATTTTCAAAATTGGAAGGTTTATTCTTTTTTAGTGTCATCTAACCAGTTTCTATGACAGTGATATGCTATGGCTTACTAGTATTCATGGACCAAGCTATCAACTTCTTTAGTTACATGTATTCCAGCTGCCTTGGTGCCACACTCACAAAGAGAAGCATTCATATGTCTCTCTGCTTGGCAATTAGTGTTTTTCTGGTTATGCTTGCTTATGCCAACCACCTGTGTAACCTACCTGTTGGTAACCCAGCTAAGCTGGTAACATTTGCCAGTCCTGGGCAAGGGCTGAGTCCTGCTGTGAACAAGGTAGCTTGCCTGTTGCAATCCTAGTTTAGAGGCTAAAATGTTTTACAGTGTCTGTGGCCTGGCTATGCCAGTTGGCCTTAGGGCCAGAATATAGGCCCTGGCTCTGCTTAGCTCACTAACACACATATAGCCAAAAGGTAAAGGCCTATCAAGACATCTCCTAAGACTGAATATTTTTATGTTGTGAAGGTATTTATGTTCCTTCCTCTCTACCATATTATTTTCCTCTTTGCTTCCAGATATTTTACCATCTTACCATCTTATTTCAAAGAGTGGGGTTTTCTTTTTGTTTGTTTTTGGTTTGTTTTGGGTTTTTTTCCCCAGCTAATTATTTCTTTTTAAGTCTCCTTAATCAGGAAAACACACAGGAAAGCGCTGTGACTAGAAGGCCCTTAAACATGCGCAAGGAAACTTGAACGTGTATGAATCCATCTGCCAAAGGTTTCAGATAACAAGTCTAAATTCCCATAATAATAAAACTTATTAATCTGAAAAGTTAATGAAATCTCTGAATAGCATGCAAAAAATAATTTTGAAGTATAATCTTTCCGTTAAAGAAAAATTGTCATTTGAATTTAGACTCTGGTGCAAAGCCTGCTGAAACAATTGGGCGTTTTGCTAGTGCTCTCAACTGGGACTATACTTGGCCTCCAAGTGCAAGCACTGTTAGGGCAAAAGCATTATAGTCAAGTGGAAGTTACGTTTTCCACTCAAAACAATCCCTCTGTTCTGAGAGGTCAGGCCCTGAAAGTGTGCCAGAACTGGGACTTCACCAAAGAGTTATAAAAGTTGCATGCAAAATTGCATACACTTTGATAATAATATAAAATGAAAAACGTAAGGGAAACATACAAAGCCAACAGCAAAATATATTTTTTCATAAATTATATAATACGCATAACATGACAGAGATCAAACTTAGAGTAAGACATCTCCATTCATACTCCAGAAATGCCCTCAATATCTACGTATGTACCTACATGTTTGTATCGTAAATTCTCTGCATTTTGAAACTAATTGACTGCCATAGTGCTAAAGCTCCCCTGGAACATGTGTCAAAGAGAGAAAAGCCACAGCCATTTGCTAAGGGTGGCCCTCTCCATTAGACTGTCTGCAGTCTCACTGCCTCATACTCGGCCTGTATTTCAAGGCTTGCACTGCCAAAGACACAATTATAATTTTTAGATCTAAGTGCCTGCATAATGGAAAGAATATCTTGCATCTTGAAAAAATTGTGGGTTTATAGCATGCCTAGGAGGATTTGTGTTTGTGGTGCGTTGACCCTGGCTGGGCACCAGATGCCCACCAAAGCTGCTCTATCACTCCCCCTCCTCAGCTGGACAGGGGAGAGAAAATATAACAAAAAGCTCATGGGTCAAGATAAGGACAGTTTAATAAAGTGAAAGCAAAGGTCGCGCATGAAAGCAAAGGAAAACAAATGATGTTATTCTCTACTTCCCATCAGCAGGCGATGTCTGGCCACTTCCCGGGAAACAGGGCTTCAGTACGCGTAGTGGTTGCTCCGGAAGATGAAAATGTCCCCCCGCTTCACTTAGCTTTTATAGCTGAACTGATGTCATATGGTATGGAATATATGTTTGGTTAGTTTAGGTCAGCTGTCCCAGCTATGTCACCTCCCAACATCTTACCCAGCCCCAGCCTGCCATTGAGGGGTCAAAAATGTTGGAGAGACAGCCTTGATGCTGTGCCAGCACTGCTCAGCAGTAGCCAAAACACTGGTGTGTTATCAGCACCTTTCTAGCTACCAATACAAAGCACAGCACTATGAGGGTTGCTATGGGGAAAATTAACTCCATTTCAGCCAAACCCAATACAGTGTCACATGCCATGAGTGGCTCATAAGGTGTTTAAAGGGACAAGACTACATGAGAACTTTTGAAAGACTGACCCAGGTATGGGGCTGAAACATGGTGTAGTCTAGTTCCAAACCTTGCTTTGAGTAGAGTGAACCTTCTTACCAGGTCCCAGATATCAGGAATCTCGAGTGAACCATGTTAGCAGGTTCCAGGTTTTCTTCTCTATGCTTGCTGTAAAAGGGAACTTAGAGACAACTCATGTTACATGCAGTGTGAACAAACATGGGCTCAAGAGCCAATGATGGAGTTAAATTACTTGACAGTATAGGTATATAGTCTGAAGAGGTCAAAAGGAACCTGAATCAACCCTTCAATATTAACCTAACATGAAGCTGCTTGGGACTTTTTTAAAATTCAGATTTGATCTCCTTTAAAGAAGTCATAATGAAAAGTGTATGTGTGTGTTCATGTTTGGGTACAGGAAGGAGGGGTAGAGACTGAAATCTGATCTTTGAAAAACTTTTGTGCCAGAGTACCAAGCATAGGCTTGGGTTGATTGAACTCTAAATAGGGTGAGCCAAGTAAGTGATTATTAGGGTGTTAATACTCAGTTGGGGCTGTCTGTGCTTATTTTAGATTGAGACGTGTTAGTGACATGAGAATGGGCAAATTAAAATTACTGGGTTGAGTTCCTTCTGCATTTATTGAGTTACATAGTTTAATTATGCTGCAGTAGGGGATAATTTAACTTGTCTAAAAAAGAAAAAAGTCAGCTTACTGCCAAATTTACATATTTATAATACTCTAGGTTAGACTGAACTAGAGCTGTACTTTGAAAAAGAAAAAGTAAATTGATATTTTGCACTGGAAGCGTATAATTTTTAGGACATGAGGGCAGGTAAAAGGGTAGTTAGGTAACTTCAGTTAGAATGAATGAAGTGATTATGTTTTTAGTGATTTATAAGCTACTTATTGATATTTAGATAGTACACTGAATTTGTTGTGTAGCATCCCTTTGGAAGTATAACTTAAATATTATATATTACATTATTACAGTATTTATATGTCCTTTCAGAGGAAGACTGCCTGCTTCTACCTTTTGTTCTGTATCTTCCCTTTAAAGTTATATGGTCGTCCTGTGTATGATAGCAGGAGGTTGCTTCATGAAAACAGTGGGGGAACAAGGTTTAATGAATAGCAGGAAAGTGTTTGTTCTGCTTTAAAAAACAAAAACAAAAGGCTCTCCAAAACCATAGCACATTCCATGCATTTTCATGTAAAGACCTAATATTTGTTAGGAATGGCTGAACGATTTATTTATTTTTTTTTTAAGAACTGTTGTAACTGTCCACAGTGCAGTTACACAGCTAATGACAGGGAAGGTTCTAACACCAGCTCTCCAAGATAAACTCCCAATTAATTTCAGAAGCATTACTGGCCTCAGTCTGATACCATGGGATTCACAATATTTTATTTTCCCAAATTTTACTATAAACAATAGTAGGACAATGGCCAGCATTGCTGCTAAAGACTAGGCAATATACATAGAGGTAATACACTGCAACACTTGCAAAATGTTACTTTTAAGATAATTTCAAATATCTCACTTATATCTGTTATGTAATAAATACCAAGTACAGATCTTGAAGCCATAAACAGCCTGTAAACATTATTAAGGAAAAGAAGAAGCATATTTGACAGGGCACCTGTAGTTCATCACTGCAGTGTATCATTCAAATCATGCTGTGAGGTTAAGATTGATTATGAATATTAGGATAGCTTGTTAAAAATGTGGATGCACATGTGTAATTTCAACCAAATATAGCTTTACAGTATTTATAATGAAAAATGTATACCTATTGCTTAAACCCAGCTAAATTGTGGGGGTTTTTTGTATTTTATCCTTAAAAAGAGGTGGTAACATCCATATCTTCTAGGCCTGTGTCATGGTTTAACCCCAGCCAGCAACTAAGCACCATGCAGCCACTCACTCCCTCCTACCCCCCTCCCAGTGGAATGGGGAGGAGAATTGAAAAAAGAAGTAAAACTTTTGGGTTGAGATAAGAATGGTTTAATAACTAAAGTAAAATAAAATACAACAATAATAATAACAACAACAGTAATAATAATAAAATATAATACTAATAATTGTAATGAAAATGAATATAACAAAAACAAACAAAAAAGATAAATAAAACCCAAGAGAAGACAAGTGATGCACAATGCAGTTGCTCCCCATGTGCTGACTGATGCCAGAGCAGCAATCTGTGCCTCCTGGCCAACTCCCCCCAGTTCATATACTGAGCATGATGTTCTGTAGTATGGAATATCCCTTTGGCTAGTTCGGGTCAGCTGTCCTGGCTGTGCTCCCTGCCAGCTTCTTGTGCACCTGCTTGCTGGCAGAGCATGGGAAAATGAAAAATCCTTAACTTAGGATAAGGACTACCTAGTAACAACAAAACATCAGTGTGTTATCAACATTATTCTCATACTAAATCCAAAATACAGCACTGTACCAGCTACTATGAAGAAAACTAACTCTGTCCCAGCTGAAATCAGGTCAGCCTTTTTGTTTGTTAACTTACTGTTTCATCCTAATTAAACTTGTTAAAATAGCTTCAAATCAAAGTACATTCATGGGCTCAGGAATTCAGTACTAACCTTGCTTGAAAAGTTTTCTTTTTCTTGAAAGTAGAGGTAAGATGAATGGAAATTTTAGATGTAGCCTTTGCCTGTATGCTCTGAGCTGATACTGCTTGTAGCGTGTTTTTTTTTTTTTTAAATGTGCCAATTTTTGCTTTCACAATGAAATGCGATAATGCAGTCAATTCTGTCTTCACCATGCAACCTTCCTCTGTGGTCTTGAATGGTGAGGATAGAATTCAGTCCAAGGTACACATCACAATAACTTTCTGTCCTAAGTTCCTGGTCTCTGTCTTGTGCTGTAACTCACCTCAGTGGTGGTACTTGAAATGATGAAACCAGAATAATTTGGCCCTGTCTCTTCTCTGTAGGAAATACTGGCAGTGGAGGTTAGTGGTGTGTTGCAATCTGCTTTGTGATATGTTGGGGTTGGGGGAGGAGGGAGCCCTACCTATCACATCTGCCTTGGGAATCTCCCCAAGGTAAACAGGAGGAGAACAGCATGTATGAGGGAGGACAACCCCAGTGTTGATGAGTAACAAAACCAGCCAATAAATTCACATCAAGGATGACATGACACAAATATATACTTAAATCTGCTATCTGAATGTACTGCAGTACATTAAAAAAACCAAAACAAAACACCATCAAATAAATGAGAATATCTAATTCAAATGCCAAGCAAAGGGTCAAATGGTTACAGAGAGAGAGGGAGGGAGGGAGGGAAGATTTACTAATAAAAATGAAGCAATGGTGGAAAAAAAATTAGGAAAAAGAAAGCTTTACATGCAAGATTGTCAGAAAACTTTGCTCAGCATACATCATGAAACATATCCTTTAAAATAATTTCCTTCTTCCTTTATATGTCTTTTAATAGCTATCTCTTGTTAATTATAATTTGTGACAACTGCTACAAGGAGAATACTAGTTTAATTGAAGTTCATTGTAGATATTTGAACGGAATTCAACTGGCCTTGGATTTAACAGGGAAGTAGTGTTGGATACTATTTTTACTAATGCAAATGTAGGCTGAAGAAGTGACTGTAACTTCACGAGTAATAAGTCCATCTGTAATTTTTAGTTCATTTGATATAAAAGGTCCCTCAGTTACAACACAGTTATCGTTCTGAGTTAATAAGCTGGAGAATTTGCTTTTTCAGTGCCTCTACTTCCTCCCCCCCCAAAATTAAAAGGAGCAGTTGTTAAGTCAGAGTAGAAATCACAGCATGTGATTTACCTTTTCATATGCACAATATGAAAGAAAAAAACCAAAACCTGAAACTAATAATTCATAAACATCTTACTGGTTGAAAATTCTTTTTTTTTTTTAGCGATTACTTTAAAAAAAAAATTACCAAAAGAGAAATCAGTATCAAGAGACAGTCTGGTGGTCAATCATTGTGAAGAAAAGGTATGCTTTCCTAACATTTTGATGCTTTTTTCTTGTGAAAATATTAACTTTAAAAATGCTGGCAGTTTGAATTAATTGACAGTTGACAACTGTATTGTTTCAGCAGGCATATCGTGGTTACCCACAGAAGTATCTGAGAAGTCTGAAACATTCTTGAAAACTTACAAGGAATCAGAGACTTGCTATTCTGTGTGGATCTGTTATTTGGAGGTACTGGATCAACCTATCTCAAGTATATGGCTGATGCATGTCCTTGTATGCCCTGTGTGAATCAGGACAAGCAATACTGTTTCAAATATGTAATACTGAACAATGTAAACTGGTTTAGGTCCCCATATAAGTAGTGGACATGACGTGATGTTCTATCCCACAATATTGGGGCTGTTGATAAAGTCACAGTGGGGAAATACTGAGTATTTTCTTTAAATGTATTTGGAGCATGAGAAGATGGATAATTAGAACAACTAGTCATGTATCTCACAGGATTTAATAAGATTGAGCAATCCTGTTACAGATTCAGCTCATATTAATATTACAGCCACAGCTCCTAACATTCCAAAAGTGTCTGATTTTAAAGAAACCTCTGGTAAGATCATGAGAGTTAGCAGATACTGCTAGAAGCATCATATTTGGAGGGACAGTTTTAGAGGAAGCACTGTATTTATTAGATTGTCAAATTCGAGTTATCCATTATTAAACCAATCCAGTACAATTTTTTATGGAGTTCCACAGTAAACCAGAACAAGGAAGAAATCATGGTTAAAAAATAATCCTAAAAAAAAAAAAAAGTAAAAAAGACAACTTGTGGAACTGCAGCCAACTACAGAGTAAAAGCAGATACCTCCAAAGACACTGAGGTTTTTTCCTATCTTTTTCTGCGAAACTTTCCTTTTCTCTTAAATGGTTGTATATATGTTTGCTAAGGAAAATTTATCTTAGATCTCAAAAGTGATTTAACTTGTAAATGCCTGAAGTTTGAAATCCCTAGTATTAGATGGGGATTCAGTTTTTATTGTATAGATGCTCAGCACCTTGTAAAAATCAAGGTTTTTTTCTGAGGTAGATCAGACAGGGCAAATAAAAGCTGATGCATTTGCAATTACTGATTGACTTCTGAAAATTTAAACCTAGAAATTTATAGAGATGGAATTTATTGGCCTGGGGTGGAGAAGTGATGTAACTGAACTGAAACTGGTTGGTGCTACAGGAGGGAATGTAGATGAAGAGGTAAGGTGTTTACTGAAGTTTCTGGACTTTAATGAGCTGAATAATTCAGATGTTGGAATAGTGATCTTGCTCTTATTCCTAGATATTAATAATTTTGTTGCATATATTGCTCCCTCTCTCCTACCCATAAAAGCACAATAGCGCAAAGGCTTATCTACCTCTAAAAATTATTTGAAAGGAACCAAAGTGATTTAGGTACTGACTTTCATTGAATGCCTTTAGAAATACTTATCATCATCAAGTGATTAGATCAGTCAAATAGCTCTTGAAATTATGAAGAACGCTACTGACCTTTTAAGTCTATACTGTGAAATACAGAAATCTGAAATTTTTGCCTTTTTGAAATTAAAGATAGATCCATTGTCCATTGTTTGTGTTTAAGCAAGGACCAGACAGGTACAAATAGTCCTAAAAGAAAAATGCAAATAAATTATGCTGATTTGTTATGAGTCAGCTAAGAAATATATAGAATAATGAAAACAAAACAAATTATTCTTCTGATCTTTGATGTTTTCTTTTCTCTTCATACTCTCTTATTCTGAGTTAGTTAAACATGCTTGAATGATGTATTATTCAAAAATACTTTCATCCTAAATTACCTTTACTGTACTTCATACCTCCCTTGTGTAATTAAAATAGGTGTTCAGAGTATGCAGATGACTTGCAGTTTATGTGAGATCATGTCTTCAGGAGATAATACTTGAAGTGGATTACCAGCTGCCTCTGAAGCATTTCAATTGGTTTAATTCAGGATAGAAACAACCACATGCTTTTGACACAATTTCATTTCATTGGTGTTCCTGTTTGCCATCAGAACCGTCTGTAGCTATCTCACAGTGTCCTAACCAGGATCTAATCATGTGGTTTTATTTTGTAATTTCACAATTGTATACTACATTCTGTTTTCTTATCAAACACTTGCATAGTGCTCAAACAAAAAAGAAAACAAACCAACCCACAACCAAAACCTGACTTAAAAGTTTAGAGAGGTGATTAGCAAGATAATTATTAAAAAAAAGCTTAAAATCTGTTAGTGAGTTTAAAACAAAGTGACATGTAAAAAAGGCAAGGTGATTCTTGGTCAAGTAGATACTTAAAGCCTAATGAACAGTGGTATGTGCTGGTGCTGGGAAACTCGGATTTGGAATTCAACATATGTTTGTAAAGATCTGAGCTGCAGCAAGCTTTATAAATGCTAAATGTATGTTGCAATGTGGAATGATCAGTTATTGGCTTATGCTGAATGATACATATTTTATGATAGTTTATCCTATATGCAGCTTTAAGAATTTTCGGTTTGCTGGTTGTTACTTGTTGCTGCGTTTAGCCCTTCCTAGTATAAATGTAAATAGCCTGTTTCTGATTTTTAAAAGATTCATAGCTTAGCAATGCAGAAACAAACACACTTGGAACATACAAAACAAAAAACCAACTGAAACATTTCAGATGGCTGTGAATACTTCCCTTTTAGATTACAGACCACTCCACGTGTCAGAATTTGCAGTATTTTCTCTGGATTTTGTTTTTTCTAAGTGTATGTGCTTCTGACCCATAATTTTTAATCTGTTTTTTAAAACCAGAAAGAACTTTTCTTTTAAAAACAAAATGTTTACGTAGTAGTTAAACTAAACAAATCTGTGTGGTTTTTTTTCTCCTTTTGTGCTTCTTTATTTATATTTTTTATTAAAGCCCCTAAACTTAACCATAATATTATTGACCTAATTTTTGATTATTCATTCATTTCAATGCTTTGGACAATAATAAAAAAGTTCTAGAACATTAACTAATAATATATGTAGCTTATGGCTTTAACTTGAAGGAGCTGAACCCTGTAAGTAGTGCCCATTGCATTTGAGGGATGACATTCAGAAACTGGCAAAATATTGGGAATGCTGATTCAAACTCTGGCACTGTCCTTGTTTAAATAACTTGGAATTTCATGTTATTTATATAGTTAAGGAAATATCCTTTAATTTCTGATTTGTCATTTGACTTTGTACCTGTTTGAATTTTCAGACCAGGTTTTTTGGGAGGAGGTTAGGTAGTTTAGGGAGGGTCCAGAAAATGTCAGTTAAGTCTTAAATATGGTATAAGTTATGGTTCAGGTTACCACTTCTGAAGTATGGAATACATTTCAAACTAATATTTCCTTCTATAGTTGATGTTGCCTCTGAAATAGAAATCAAAGATCAAGTTGGTGAGCATCTCAGGTTAGACTGTCTTTGAAAAGGTTGACCTGTCCCAGGCTCCTCACCTGCCAAATCTGAACAATCCTGCCTGACTCTGCAGGACTTGCCCAGCATGCTCTGTATGAACATGTAGCAGTGGTGGTACACTCAGATTTTTATGTTTTTGTTTTTTTTTTTTACTTCTGCCATGGTTGTAGCTACTCTGGGTATTCTGTCATTCACATGCCTTTGGTTAAGTATGGCCTTCCTTCATGGAAATAGCTTTATGACCCCTGTTGTGCAACAATGCATGAAACGGCAAACACCTGGAAAGATTTTCCATGGTGCAAGCATTAGTGCATCAGTGGCCAAACATCTGGAACTCATTGGGAGATTCCCAATGGTCCCTTCAAGTGCTGATTGAGATTTCTTTCCTTTATAAGATGCACATCTCTCTTGACGTTGATTCTGAAAACTGAGACGAAGCAGGGGGAAGGAAAGTCTCTGACTGGCAAATGAAATTATCTACCACCAGGAACATTTTCTGTTAAAAATGTAAAATATCAAATATCAGCATGTGTGTACATAATTTTTTGAAATAAAATATTCAGTTAAAATAAATAAAATAAAACTTTATTTGTTGTAGTTGCCAAATAACAGAATTTTGGATATCAGGATTTTTGTAAATATTTTGGTCTTGAAATATGGAATTTGACCTAAAATGAAATGCTTTTCAAGGAAGTGGTAAAACTGACCCAGGTCTCGACCTAGTAAGAAGTGAAACTCCCTGACAGGCTGGTTCTCATAATGTAGGTTCTTGCCCTACATTGTATGGCTTTTCTTTTTCTTTGTGTGTGTAATGATATGGATAACCTAGAGGTGTGTGCTGGTTTTGGCTGGGATAGAGTTAATTTTCTTCATAGTAGCTAGTATGGGGCTATGTTTTGGATTTGTGCTAGAAACAGTGTTGATAATGCCAAGATGTTTTCGTTCCTGCTGAGCAGTGCTTACACAGAATCAAGGCCTTTTCTGCTTCTTACCCCATCCCACCAGCGAGGAGGCTGGGGGGGCACAAGGAGTTGGGAGGGCACACAGCCGGGACAGCTGACCCCAACTGACCCAAGGGATATTCCAGACCATACGACATCATGCTCAGCATAGAAAGCTGGGGGAAGAAGAAAGAAGGGGGGACTTTCGGAGTGATGGCGTTTGTCTTTCCAAGTCACCGTTAGGCGTGATGGAGCCCTGCTTTCTGGAGATGGCTGAACACCTGCCAGCCCATGGGAAGTGGTGAATGGATTCCTTGTTTTGCTTTGCTTGTGTGCGTGGCTTTTGCTTTACCTATTAAACTGTCTTTATCTCAGCCCACAAGTTTTCTCACTTTTACCCTTCTGATTCTCTCCCCATCGAACTGTGAGGGAGATGAGCAAGCAGCTGCCTGGTGCTTAGCTGCTGACTGGCATTAAACCACGACAAGGTGAAAAGTAAAGAGAGATGAAGCAGCTTCAGTTATGTCTGCTATTTCCAATTTGTCAGATTTCCTCCTACCTGATCTTTCACATGCTAGTCCTTATTGTGACCTGTTGCTAATAGCTGACGATATTGTTGCTTGGTACCATGTCCTTCTGGGGACATCCGGCACATTGTGGCTTCACTACATCTGGAAGATGGTACAAATTAATCTCTGCTTAAAGTCAAGTCATTTTTGAATGGCCACAGTGCCGTAATTTTCAAGACTGTTGACGTGTGGAAAACAGACGGAAAACTCCCCTTGTCTCACTGTGATGATGCTGGTGTTGGAGCACCTCTCCTACGAAGACAGGCTGAGAGAGTTGGGGTTGTTCAGCCTGTAGAGGAGACGGCTCCAGGGAGACCTTGTAGCAGCCTTCCAGTACTTAAAGGAAAGATGGGGAGGGACTCTGTAGCAGGGAGTGTAGTGATAAGATGAGGGGTAATGGTTTTAAACTGAAATAAGGTAGATTTACATTAGACACGAGCAAAAAATTCTTTACTGTGAGGGTGGTGAGGCACTGGAACAGGTTGCCCAGAGGCTGTGGATGCCCCATCCCTGGAAGTGTTCATGGCCAGGTTGGATGGGGCTTTGAGCAACCTGGTCTAGTGGAAGGTGTCCCTGCCCATGGCAGGGGTGTTGGAACTAGATGATCTTTAAGGTCCCTTCGAGCCCAAACCATTCTATGACATATGTGGAAACTGCCTGTATGCTTATTTTTATTTTTTTTAACTATCTCCCTATTATTTTGAATTTTCCTGTAACAACATAGGGCTCCATCCTGGGATGTTTAGGTGCTGCTCAGCATAGGACATTTATTAATTTCTTCCTTGTCAGGCTGGACACTAATTAAAGTATTGGAGGAAAAGAAAGGGCCTCCTTATCATACACCTTTTTTTCCCCAACAGCATGCTCTGTGTAGAGAAATTGGGAGGCGAATCGTACAAGCAATATTTTGATGACTGTATGCTGCTCAAAAATGATTCTTAGATGGAGGTAATGTTGTAGGTCTAGCAGCTGCCTCCATGTCCTGCTGGAGTGTCAGAAACCAGCTGAAGCCAGTCACAGGACTTAGCCTGCACTCTAAAACTTATGTTTAAAGGTTTCCATCTGCATATTTTGGTCCCTCCTAATATTACTTTTTAAGTTGCAGGAAGATACTGATTGTTCGTTTTGTTGTGTGTGGGTTTTGTTGGGTTTTGTTTTATAACAAGAACATAAATTTTTGAACTGATGAAGTTGAGTATCTATGATTTGTTTTAAACCCCTCTAATGCATTTATGCTGAGTTCTCATGCTTGATTCAAAAAATGAAAGCTGAATAGTCATTTGTGTAACTCATATCTGCTACGTGGCTTTCTGAAGATGATCAACGTTTTCAGGCTTTACTGAGAACAAATAGGAAGTATAGTTATGTAAACCCAAACTTGTATGAAAAAAATACCCATATGCCTTTTCTTCTAACTCTTTTTTTAAATTATTATTATCCCAGATGTATTGTTAGTGGTGGTTCTTTGGGAGCATGAAAGTGAAAGGTTTGAAGAAAGGGTTATGAATTGAAAAAATAGTTTATAGAAAAGGTAAAGGAAGAGCTGGAAAATGCTTCCTCCCTCCCCAGTAATCTTTGTGATTTAGTTGTATATGCAACTGTTCAAAACAGGGGAAAAAATAACCACATCATAAACTTAGCTCTGTATTGACTTTGTTAGGAGCAAAGCCCCAAAGTCTCATTGCTAGTGTCTTTGTTGAAAAATATTGAGGGCCAGTAGAAATTGAACTGTAGAACAAAACAGAGGTTACCGTGTGCGCATTTTGAGATGTTTTACTTCAGACTAGCTCTCATGTGGTCCCATAGGCTGCATATCCATGTGGCTGGAGTGCATCTTTGGTTTAATTTCAGCTGAAACAGATCCGGTTCACATGCTCCAAATCAATAGACTGTATGCGGGGAGAATTGGGAGATTTGCTTCAGAAGTGTCTTGGTGATTTAAACTAAACCAGTAATTAGACTCAGTCATTGCTGACTTCAGTGAGAACTGGCTTAGGTCAGTGATGACTAGTTTTGAAGATTTTATTGCTAGTAAATGAGTGTGGTCTAAAAATGAGATTTTTTTAAAAGATTGAGGTAGGTATAAATATTAATGTTACTTTTCCTATGGAATTTGGATTTCCATTTTCAAAAGCATAAAAGGTATTTATAGCCTATCCTCATTTTCAGGTGTCTTTGTTTTTAATGCAAAAGTTTCATGATCACATTAATTTATAATAAATTAGAGTATGAGAAGCATTTCTCAGAATCTTATGATTTATAATCAACTTACTGAACTACAAAACGTTCCAAGCCACTGACCTCCAAAAGTTTGGCATATACAAAAACGTAACTAGAATATGTTTGCAAAAAGATACATAAGGATGCAGCAGTGACTTTGGGGAATGTGGATCATAGAACTGGTAAAATTTATTGGACAGGTACTGATTTACCGCAGAGAAAGTGCCCAGTGTAATTCTGGATGGAAAACAAAGCTTAATCCTTATTAAGAAAGGATTATTCAAATCTTGCCAGAGGCTGAAGTCCGTGGGATGTGCTGACTGTGTTACTGGCCCAGGATCTAAAAGACTTTTCCAAACTCGCACGAGACCTCTGTGGCAAATGTGGATGCTCGGTCCAGATCTTCTGACTCCTAGTCCAGTCTTCAGGTTGCAGGAACATCCACCCTCCCTCTGTTCTTCATCTTTCTATACTAAGTTATCTTGTGTGTTAAGCAAGAAACAACAGGTTTGTAGGTCAAAGAGATGAGCCACTGGAAGATTTAGGTATTGCATCCCACACTCCATAAACTCTGCTTCTATTATCAGCAGAAGTAGTTTGTAGAGATAACTCTTATGCATAAAAGTGATAATACTGGGTTCTTCATCTCTAACGTGCACTATTCCTGGCCAACTCCCAGTTTTGCTAATACTGTCAATACGTATACTGTGTTAGGCCTTTAGAGAAATGTAAACTTTTAGTGCACTGAGCCACACCAACTGTAGTGCAATTTAATGATAAAAGAGTCATAGAAATGTTTTGCAGGAAACTCAGACTACATTTTTCAAGCATGTGTTTATAAACTCCTGGTTCGAAGCACAATGGCTCCATTATAAACGAGAGCTCGGGAATAGGCAGCGCTCCAAGCAGAGTCAGGAGTGGAAAAGGAGTAACAGCTGACTTGTGTTTATCAGAGCGGCTTGAGCAGGATGTGCTTTCACATATCTAAATATTTATGTAAACAGATGCACATTAAACCACTTATAAATAAATAAAGCTTACTGAAAATAGAACTCCACAATGACATCAGGAGCTGTTTGTCTTCAAGAACTGTGGCAATGTGCTTGAATATGCAAATATTTCATGAAAAAAAAAGCCAATAAAACTAGCTTCAGATGTAATTTCTCAAGTTTGTATGACACAGGCCATCTGACTATGCTGAGTGTACAGATTTACTAGTAGTATTTTTCTAAAACCAGCCAACTTTACCTTCTTTCCTAGCCTCACACAATGGTTGATCATCTGTACTTGTTGCTAGTATAGCCTTTAAGTGAGAGTGCTCTTGTCTGCCCTTCTGCATACTAAGGCAAAGAAAGCCTTGTAGGAGTGTGGTGCTCTGCTAGGCAAGGGGCAAAGTGTCAGTGTTGGTTGTATCTCACCCACACACTGCAAACACATCAGGTCTGCACAGCTTTTCTCCCGTTATATTGCATGTCCATATAGAATTGTGTCTCAGCAGACAAGGGTTGGTTTTAGTGTGATTGTACACGAATAGTGAATTAAAAGACTCCATCATCTACAAGTGATTTTTCTAGAGTGTGCTACTTTCTCTGCTGCAGTTCCACAATTTGAAAGAAGGTATACTGCAGTCACGGTTTATTAGCTCTTTTCTCTCTATGCTTTTGTACATAATTTTTTGCTGGGGTCAACTTGTGTGGTGGTCAGGTTTTTTAAAATTCTATTTTTGGCAGCTCTGTGAAATGTTTTTTTGTAACTTGCTGCATGGCCTAAATGTCCTTCCATTTTCTTTGTCTGGTGCACCACCTCAGATAAGTTGTTACTTTTTTAACTCCTAAATTTCAAACATTACTATGGACTTCTCTGTGACCTCTTGTCTCCCCATGTCTTCTGAAAATGCAACACAACCTGTCTTTACATTTCTTTTCCCTTGGACATGCATCCAGGTTTTCAAATAAATGATTAGGATGTATTATAAATACATTGTCCTAGAGTATATAAATGAAATAGGTCCAGCTCAGCCCACATTTATACAAGAGGAGGAAGGTCTGCTTTCCATGGATTTTAATTATATTTTCTATATGTGAGTTCTCCTACTTGACAACATTAGTTAAGATTTTTGATAGGTTTCTATTCTATAACCTTGATTGCACTGTTAGCCCTCTATGGCTTTTTGACCAGTTTTATCTCTAAAAGCTTCATGCAACAGAAGCTAGTAAAAGAACCATTCAAACAAACAGTTTGTTGTAAATTTGGGACAAATTAACTTTAGAGGATATAATAACCATCAAGATGTATTAACAGATTTTTGTGATCATTTTATGTCAATAAATGCCAGTCCTTGTTCTGTGTGTTCTTATTGTGAGAACAGTGCAGCTGATCAAACGGTTAGAAAGTCTGTGGTTGGAAAAGGAAATTTGTTCTGCTCAGTCTTGAGTTGATATAAACAAAAGCAATTTTTTTTTTTTTTTCATGAAGCACCATGTTTCTGAAGCTTAGTGGTTCAATACCTTCAGTTTGTCCTTGCTTCCAATAAATGTGGAGGTGCTGGTGCTGCAACCAAGCCAAGCATTTGTGTTCTGTGATTATGAAATCCTTGCAGTTGCTTGCTCCCACAGAGCTTCATTTTGTGAATGTGACAAACCTGACAGTAGCTCTTTTGGCCAGAATACTCATGGCCTTAAAGATTGACTAAAAAAACCTCAATTTATACCCACTGACTTTGTCTACAGTTAAAGAATATCTCTGTTTTGGCACCCCAGTATGTATGAATAAAATGAACAATCACTGATTTTGACCAGTTAGGCTTCATAGATCCTCAAAGTCAAAACCACTGTTATTTCTGATATCAACCCAAAGTGTTGTCAACCTTTTATTTTTTAAACTTGAAACAATAATCTTGACTGGGGAAAGAATTTGTTTCCTAGATTTTACCTGTATATTTGAAACCTTTTTTATGCTTCTTCTACTGCCTTATTTGTGTTGAACAATGCTAAAAAGAGAAAAAAAAATTACAGATAAGAAAATGGAGATATTTGTTCTGTAAATCTGGGTTTCACCAAGCTTAGTCAATTACTTCATTTGGACAGAATAATTACTTGCAGAACAAAGCAATGCTTGAGCAGTATCTGAATGCTACTACCTGGGCTGCATAGGATTTATTTTAGAACTTACTTAAATTGGATTAAATAAATTTTGTTCAACATTAATTCCAAATGTATGATAAATCTATGTTGATTAAAGTGGTGTTGTATAGCTATACTAGATTTCTTCTGATTTTCTCATACAAATGAAGTCTTAGTAAATAGTAATATAATTCTAGGTAAATTCTGAAGTTGCATCTTCCAGTAACATCAGGAAGTTTTAGTTTAAAAATGGCACGTCTTGAAATACAGACAAGTTAAAATAAAGAAAAAATAAAAATGTTTCTTATAAGAGGAAAAACCTGGTACTTGCTACTTAAATTTTTAAGAATTCATTGACATAAATTTTATATTTATATTCCCATATAGCAATGGATAAAAGAAGATCTGGAAGGTATATTTCTTTTTTTACAAGTGATTTTGATATTTAACTAAAAATTGATTCAGATTTTCTTTGAGGTATGGTATGTGTGAGTGGCAAAGAAATTTCTCATCCTTTTCCACCTGCTGTCTTTTCAATAGCAAACCACAAACTTGCTTACTTTGGTTTTCTTTGTTGCACCTCCAAGAGGTCATGAGTTTGTAAGGAATTTATTTCTTCTGTTCTGGTGATATCTGAAAAGGAGGAAAAGTGAAAATTTAAAATCCTGATCCTAATTTTTGTGTAGTCACTCAAACCACTGCAAAATTAATGATATGGATGTGTCTGAAGATATTTGCATTTGTCATGCTTAGAGAAAACTGTGCAAGACATTGGGGACAGGTATTCTGTAAGTGTTTTCCAGTGTAGTTTTCTCTTCTCTTGTTGACAAGTCAAGGTATAATGTGATTGGGATAGATATGTTTTGTCTTTGTTTGCAGCTATATAATTCTAAGGGAGTTAATACCCCTTGGAGAATAGAGATGTATTCCTGGCATTGCTTCAGTTTTCTCTGCTCCTTAATCAGTGTCAGTTGAATGAGTTTTCTGTGAGTGCTCTTTTCACAAAAAAAAACCCAACCCAAAACTCTTTCATGGATACTCATGTGAGAACATGTTGAAGAATGCTGTATGAAATGAAGGAGAGTGAAGTAAAACTTCTTTAAGAGTTTTCCCCAAAATTGTCTTGGGAAGCACCGTTTCTGTCCCCCACTATTATGAAAGGTGTCCTATGTCCACATAAGTGTATGTTAATAAAGTTAAATTAACTTCATGAATTTTAAATACTTTTTTGAGCATTTTGTAGGATCACTGTCTTACACAAGTAATACATTTCTCAAAAATCCAGAAAATTGATCTTCTGTGCATAGCAAATTTCCCATTAGCTTTAAGTCTCTGCTTAAAATATTCTACAGTATGCACACACACAACATTAGAGTCTGTGCAGGTACTTCAGGCTTCATGGGAATTTTATTTTTTTTTTTAATTACTTAGAGGTTCATTATGGATGATGTGTGAACAGATGATGTGTTTTTGACTTTGTGTTCATTATTGATCATCTTGGGCCTTATAGAGACACACACGCTTTAGCACTGAGTTTTTCTCAGGAATACAAATTTCAAATGATATCCTGTTGTTATGAGTTGATTTGCTGTTGCAGACCTATATTCCATTTTTTTCCAAGATGCCCAGTATTCGGTAGTAGTGTGCTTGGCTTTGTGGTTGTTGCTGTTTTTTGCATGATGCTGGCTATCCTGCATGCTGTATGTTCTCTAATCACAATGTTGAGAGAGGAATAAATTATTACAGTCATAGAAGTGTTGGTTGCCTGGGACCTTTCAAGGTCATCCAGTCTGACATCCTTCTCAAAGCATGAACATCAGATCAGTCATGGCCTTGGTTAGCTTTAGTCTTGAGGGCCACAAGCTGTAGGCCCCTGACCATGTTAGAAGCCTATTATTGGACCCTCCCCCAAATCCCCATATTCTTCTTGGAGCAGGGGTCCAAAGCTGGATGAAGTTCTCCAGCTGCAGCCTCACCAGTGCTGCGTAGAAGAAGAAAGTGTCTTCCCCTGCTCTGGTGCCCCTGTTCCTCCTGATGTAGCCTAGTTATGCAGTTTGCCTTAGTTGTGATGGAAGTACACTGTTGCCTCATATGTAGTTGGCGTCTGCTGTAACCGCCAATCTGTTTTCAGCAGGTGCTGATACAGCCTGTGCTCCTGCTCCAGGAGCAGAACTTTTCACCTCTCGTTGAACTCTATAAGTTTTCTGCTGGGCCAGTCTTCAGTTTTTGCAAGGTCCTTCTGATTTGAAGCTCCATCTTCTAATTTCTGTTAAAGTGTTTGAAATCCTGGCAAAAATTCTGGGTTTGCCGTACACTGAATACTTGTGGCTTGAGAGAGTAGAGCAGTCACTGCCTCATGTGGTGTTTCTGCTCTAGACAAAAAGAAAGTAACAAATGTCAGAGATAGTCTTTCATGTTACTTTCCAAATGACAATTTTTCATTCATTAAACTACCTTTAAAGACATTTTGGTTGATAAAAAGACATTCTGAAGACAGATTTCCACATGGATATAGTAAATTCCCAAGAGATAGTGATTAAACTTGATGCACACAACTGTGAGGGACTTGAGAAAGAATTGTGACTTCTTTTTAAATGAAGTTTGTTTCTGTTGCAAGCAGCTTATAGATATTTTGTAAAGTTATGCTCCTAGCTCGTGTTCATTAGCATTCACAAATGCTACTTTACAACAAGATTAAAACCTTTAATTGTTACCTGTTTGTTTTGAAAGCTTCCTATTAGGATGACCAAATCTTTCTGACATCCATCGTGGCAGTCCTTGTGTGGCAGGCACCTGAACTACCAAATCTTCAGAAACTTGCATACGTTGTGAATGGCATATATGTATGCCACCCAGAATTTCTTAATGTTCCCTTTAAAATTCTTAAGAGTGCCAGTGTGACAATGTACACAACAAATGACATTCTGAGTGTCGGGCTTTTTTGTTGTTGAAAGAGTCAGTAGTTAGCATTTACTATGCAGTATTAGAAATGTAAAAGTCAAGATGGCCATTAGGCTTTTCAATGGAAGTTCAGGAAACCAAAACCTAAAATGTGTTCTATAATTGCTTCACCTTCCTGAAATCCTCCTCTCCCACTGTGTCAACATCTTTGTTTATCTTCTGGCAGATACATGGTTTTATCATGTGTGGTTCTTACCTGCCAAAGGGCATACAAACATGGGGGAAAAAAAGAAATTGTGAGATTTGCTGGATGTTTTCAGTTGTGGATAAAGAAACATCTGAGGGAGACTTGTAGACGTTTTCTGAGGTGATACTGCTTCTGCTGATTTTGTGTTCTATTTTAACAGTGACCATTTTGATTGGTCTGCATGTCAGTGATTTAGTTCTAAGATGTCCGTAACAGCAAGACTGTTGATCTGGGTTTTTTTAACTCCTTCACAGGAATTTCACCACAGATCTGATTTCCAAGTGGTGCTACAGGAAAAGATCTAAAGGCCTTTAGTAACATTCCCATAATGACAACATTGCTGTCCTTTTGTGTTCCTTTTCTTTATAGAAAGTTATAGAGGGATGTGTTTCCATAAAATGTATTCCTTCTGTGCTACCCTTGATGAAGTTAATTTTGGTACTGGAGAGACAGGAGACATGGTTGTCTCCTGTTTTCCTCATGCTGCTCCCCTTCTTCATGTAAGGATCTGTGCTACCTTCAGGGATCACTGAGGAATCCAGAACAAGTTGTAGACAATGTAGGGAGGAGATGGTCCTGTCTTGTGGCAAGGGAAAGCAACCTTCACGTAGATTGCTAAATACGTTGTATCTGATATATCTGGCTGTTTTCAGCTGTCAAAATGCTATTGAAAGGAGGAAAAGAAAGCAGCAAATACTGTGAGTTGGACTGTAGTATTTTCGGATATACCTACTGATGTTCCAAGACTGCAGACAGTGGTCTTGGAACATCATCCATCCTGTCAGCCAGATCATTTAAGTACTGTACATTTGCAGTCATGGAATGCTTGAGAAAGGAAATGATAATACCAGAGTGAATTTATGCATTCTGGAGATTTTTTTGTTTAAGTAGATTTAGCAGGTACTACACCAATTTCTGTTAAATGTCTAACCTGGTGTACCTTAAATGAACTTCCAAACCTGCTACTACTTGCTTCAGTGATGTATGTCTTTGTGTGGAAACCTTTGCATTTGAAATTAATGCATCAAAAAAAATTTGAAAGCCCTTTTGAAATTCTGAAATGGTTTCTAAGAAACAATTGGGGGAAAATAATTTCTTAGCATTTTTTCACTGTTTTCATTCACACTGCCAGGTGCTATTTACTCATATGCTTTGGTTAAGTCCTGTTGGCTTGTGGATTTTTTTTTTTTTCTTTTTCACTTTCTGTCCTAATTTCTAGGGTTATATAATCCTTGGGTCTGGAACTTTAGCCTGTTCATATAAACCTGAAGGTGTCAGTATCATTTTTGGATACCAGAGTGTTTCATCACAAGATAAATTCCTGGTAAATAATTTTTAAAAATGGGTGGAGATTTATTGCTCTATTCATTTTTATAGTTTCTTAATCTGGCTTGAGTCACTGGGAAGGAAGCCAAGGATTCTTTGGTACAGAGCCTTTGAGCAGCCCGTGTGTTATTGTGCTGAATCACAGCACCTGCACCAGCCTAAACAAACCGTTTTTCTCGAGCCCCTGGAGATTCTAGGCTTATGAACAGCAATTTTCTAGTCCAACCAATATAATTATAATAAAAGCATCAAATATTTTGAAATGACTAAATATTCATCTTCTTATGCTTGGTCTGAGCATAATTAAATTACACCTGATGTTTATGATTCATTCTGTGAAGATCACAAATGATGTTCTTGTGGTATGAGAAATATTTTGAAAGTTGAATTGCTCTGTGTGATACACTTTTATTATTATTTCCATATGCACAAACCCTGGGAGTTTTATTATCCATTTAACTTCCATAAATCATTACGAATTACTGAAAAATTGTTGCTTAGGTCAGATTACATTTTCCGTAGTTTCATTAAAATATATTTTGTGGAGATATTTTTCTCTGTTTTTCCATTCTTGCTGCCCTATGAATGTTTTGTATGTATGGCTTTCATCACTATTACTTGACAATTAATAAAAGTAAACAGAGCAAGAGAAGAGAGAAGGAGGAAGCACAAGTTCTTTCTCTCAAACTGACTCACATTTCCTATGTGAATTTGGGCAAATCATTTAACTTCTCCATGACTGTTTCCACATCTGTACAGCAGGAGTAAATTTCCCATGGGCTTTATAAAAATTAATTAATCTTTGGAAAGTACCTTGAAATTCTGAAATACAAGGGCCTGTAGATTCCAACATCTTATAAATTACATCATGATGGCATCAATTAATGTAGGACTTGGTCTAAAGAATGTGCAGATTATTTGTACATTTGTTTCAATAGCTATAAGTGGTGTTAATTTATGTTTCACAGGACTATATAATTATCACAAGCCCTCTGCATTGTTCTCTCTGGTTATATACTGTCAGCAGTAAACCTGACAAATGGTGGCCCAAGCAGACTTACATTACTGCTAGAAAGTTCAGCTACCAATAAAAAATGGGAGTAGGGCAAAAAATCTGGACTTAAAATAAGAATTGTTTAAAAAAAAAAAGAAAAAAGATAATATTTATTATCAAGGTAAATACTTTTAAAAATCTTTGCTTGCATTTTCACTGTGGCACTATTTTTATTCATATCTTCTCTTGCCTGTTATTGCTCAATGTTTAACCTTTCCCTTTTGGGCCATAAGAATAAAAAGGACTGAGTATTTGCAAAGCAATGCTACAGCCATCTGGAGAGCTGTGCCTTTGGCCACCTTCTGTATATTTTCATGGTAATTGCACTGGTTTTCCTGGTTGACCTTGTGATCAATGGAAGTCCAGGCATATCAATGCTGATTGCTATTTTGGATCTTACTAGGAGTAACAATTAGAGCAACAAAATGCATTTCAAATTTCTTTCGGATGGACCTGAGAGGGATAGCTAACTCCACACTGAGTAGGAAGCCTCAGAAAGGACTGAGCAGGTTTTCATCATCTAGGGTGTTACAAGGCAGTTGTCTGATGGCATCTTTGATGTCCTACAACCAGTCAACTGAAGTTGTCCGTAAGACCCAGCCTCTGCCGAACAAGCAAGTTTTTCAGGTTCTGGAGACTTCTCTGAGCTGTAATGTGGGGTTGCAGCACAATGCATTATCATTCTGGGCATTATTATGTGAGAATTACTCAATAGCAAGAACTGTCACCTGAGGCCCTGTGAACATAAGGCAAAATATAATTCTTGATGGACAGCAGTAGTAATGAAGAGAAAATCCACTAATAGCTGCATAATTACTTTATGGTAGACCTCTGGAAAAGCCATTTTCCCCACACCCTTTTCTTCCTCCTTCCCTTTGCAAATCAACCCTTGCTAAATCTTAACTTAAAGCATTTGGCAGGCATAGCTAGTCATCTCTTATTCTGTGTAAAGTACCCTCCATGTGAGGCACACATATAGAGAAAGTTTGGGTAATGGTTGGCTTGGCAAAGAGATTTTTTTGGATGGATAAAAATTCCCAAGGCCTCTGTTTATTTATATAGTTCTTGGAATAACTGTGTTTTCAAAAGGCTGCTGGCCAGCTGCTGAGACAGCGTTCCAGCTAATATATTCCCAACGCAATCACCACACTTTGCTTTTCCCATCATGATATCCCCAAGGCTGTTTTTGGTTAAATCTCATGACTGGAATATAAGAAAGTTCACATTAAGTCAAGGCTTACAGTGCCACAATGTTTCTTTTCTTTTTTTTTTTAAATCTTTTTTTTTTTCATTTCTTTTAACCCAGCCTCTTTAAATAGGAAGATGCCTGTTTCAACTGCTTTAGCCCAGAATATTTCTCTATCTGTGGGGAGAATAAGGCATCTGTAATGCAGTGTATGGCTGCATATATAATGCCAAGAATAAGTGGATCACTATGGTGGATCTCAAAAAGTGTATGTGAAGAGGTTAATTTTAGCAAGTAGATTAAATGTTCTGTTTCAGTGTCTAAGACAAAGGCAGAGCCACTGCTAAGGATCTCTGTGGTATAAATGCCCTTTTAGCATTTCATTGCTCTTAACAACCAAACCACTAAGGCAATGAGCCATGACAACAAGCTACACTTTTTTTCTGTTTG
The DNA here is from genome assembly GCF_964188355.1 of Buteo buteo. Classification (NCBI taxonomy): domain Eukaryota; kingdom Metazoa; phylum Chordata; class Aves; order Accipitriformes; family Accipitridae; genus Buteo; species Buteo buteo. The sequence goes on from NC_134182.1 coordinate 15,106,304, forward strand.
TTTTTATTTGACTTTTTTTTGGTTTAAGTCAGAAAATTAAAGAGCAAGACTCATATGTCTCATGGTCATAGTGCACAGAGAGCCCAAGGGACTTAGAAATGTTTACAAGATTTTTTTTTCTGATTAGGTGAACTACTATCATTGAAGAAATTTTTGCCCATTTCTATCCTTCCTACCCATGGCAATTCTTGTTTTTCTTCTACAGGTGTGAAAATAGAAGTGAATAATAACACATAAACAAAACACAACAATGAGCCAAATGATTAATTTAGATCCGTGGTGCCCGTCTGTCCATGTGATGAAGGCAGGACTAAACCTTCCCCAGGCAAAACCAATTTGTATATGCTTTCACACCCCAACTTGACCACAAGATAGATGGTTGCTATATGCTGGTCTGTGGGCTTCAGTCTTGGACTAAGCTTTATGCAAGAGAGTGCATTTTTAGTAGAGGTTGAATACAGGCAGAGAGTTGGGCCTAGCAAACCTATCTTGTAATGTAGCTTTACTCAAGATATTTGGAGTGTCTGCTGTTCTGCTACTGCTGCTTGACTACACCAAGCAGCCAGTAAGACTATTCTGGTATTTTGTTTGTTTTTCTAGATAGCTACACTTCTTAATTCTTGTATCCACAATAAAGTAACTTTTCACCACTGATTTAGCTGTTTTCTCTACATTCAGTGAGTACCACCAATTTCTTTACTTATTACAGAGATCCTATCAAATTATGCATTTAACCCTTCCTCCACCCCAAACCCATATGCTTAGGCAGAATGGAATTTAAAATTTGCGCAGTTCTCAAAATCCATGTTTCGTTTTCCTCTTTCCTAGGGCCTATTGTGCTTATTGTTAACCACAGCTCATCCTCACTGTGATAAGCAGTGCCACAGAGATCTCCTGCTTCCAGTGATGGCTGGTCTGGCTTTGTGCTATGGGGAATTCTGTGACAGAGATTTGCTGATACAGTAATTCTAAGTAGAAATAGATTAACAACTCTGAGAAGGGCACTGGAAGAAAGAGTTCAGAAGGCAGGAAATTTCACTTAGTGAGGAATAGCCAGCACTACGGAAGTAGTTGTTGAGGTAATCTCTGGCTTTGTTGATTATATTACTCACTTTAGATAGTTAACAGGTAATAATGTCTGTTTTGGTACACACCTGCACATCTACAGAGCTCCATTAATTTCAGTAAGACTCCAAAAACATACACAGGTGAATTAAAAAAGTGATGAAACCATCCCGGAGAGAGACACAGAGGAGTGGAGCCCTGGAAGACAAACAGGTATTTTCAGTTTCTCTCAGGAAATTGGGGCGAACTGAATGGAATGAGTCAGAGGTCAGTCATACATGGGAGTGATTGATATTTCATGTTGTTCAACATTTTAGGGCATTTTTTCCCCCTACCCAATGCTGTACCTTATTTGGGGAAAAATACAGACAACACAGCTGTGCCTAGTGTGCCTGGACTGGTTTACTGGCTTGCTCTACTGCCATATCTTGAAGCTTTTGGATGAAGAAATACTGGAATATAAAAGAGGAAAATATATTTAGAAAATATAACAACGTATTGTCACCATATTTATGCAGTGAAACTAAAATTACTAAAAAGCAAATAGAGGGAAAAGTGGCTAGCAGATAACAAAGCAACATAAATTGAGCTGAGCTCCCCCATTCAGTACCCCAAGGGGCTTCCCAACCCTGTCATTGAGAAGTAACTGCAGAAGGCAGGGGGGCTCCAGCTTCCATAGAAGTCATTCTACAAAGACCATTACTTGAACTGTTATTTTTGTACTTTGAGAAAAGAAGGGTTGCTTGCCTCTTGGAGGTCATTGTGAACATTGTTCCTTCTTGTCACACTTTATTAAAAATTTGTTAGTTTAGAGCTATTTATTTAACTCATCCCTTCTGAGGGGAGTTAAGTTTTCTGAGAATCCAGAGAGGTGGATTTGATTTTCCCAGAAGGCTGGATGTGAACCTAAGGACACAGCAGATTGCTTGTCACAGGCAGAAGGTTGCAAGATCACTGTATATTGAAGGTCTTGGCAGCAGAACTCCAGGGAAACAACATTTTTCTTGAGAGTCCCACTGTGTTTTATAGATGACAATATTAAAAAGACTGAATGTTTTTCCTAATGTTCCATTAAGTACACATGGGAAAGCAATATTTTATGTGAAAAGGAGCCCAGCTCATGTGCACAGTCTAGTTTGTATTATCATCACTTACATCTTTTGTGTTAAGCATTTTTTATATTTCCAAAATCTCTTATTTTTAACATCATATTACATCTAGTGTCTATACCACTTGGATTGGAGGACAGTAAAAATGTCCCATCTTCATTTGTAAGATGCTCTTTGGGAAATAAAACCCAAAGGTTACGTAGGTTATTACAGAGTCTTCCAAAAATCAGAGATCATGGTAGAGTAAGATAGATTAGGAAAAAACACAACAATAATCATTATGGCTGTGACTAATCTTCCATTACTGAAGAAAAACATTGCCCTATTACTTTGATTAACTTCTGAACAGGAATGTATGTATCTGAGATTATATACTTGTATATATATGTGTATACTTAATGAAGCAGATATGAACACTAGCTGTTTATGTATGCATGCTCTTATGGATCAAAAGCTTAGTCTTTTTTTAACTTTGCACAGGTTATATTGATTCCTTTTTCAAAAATGCATGGAAGAATGATAAACTCTCATAGCATACGATGTATGCAAACACTTCACTAGCTCCTATTTCTTTTTTCTGCATATTTATATATATACCTAGCCTAAATGTTTCAGTATGAATAGCTGATGGGGGAGGGAAGGGTGAGTCAGGCATAATATAGATAGATGTGATTATTCATTTAAAAGCTACTGGCTGGGCTACTTAAATAGCTAGTTTTGGTCAGTTATATCTGGTTTCCACATGTGTTTCCTGTTTTTCTTCTAAATTCTATACTGCTCAGGGACCTGGGGAATGCAAGTCCAGGATTTTCCTGAAAGGAAGGACTGCTTTGTTCATTACTGCCATGGGAATGTGTTAAATTTAAGCATGTGTCGTACAGGTCTCAATTGTGTTTCTCCAATAGCAGATACAAGCTTTGCTCATTAGAAATGTAAGAATAGGGAAAAAGCAATGGTGGACTACTATTTTTTTTTTTTTTTAGTTGGGTAGCAAAGGGGGGGGGATATGTGTGTACTGTTTATTCTAGTCCTCTTTCGTTGTCTGCCAAAGTCAGTTCAAGTAAATTAAAACAGTGACTTTGAAGTATGCAAACTAAAGTAGCTCTGGTTTTTAGCCTAGCATAAACAACATAAAATACATCAGTAGTCTTGAGCACTCAGGAGCAGTTAAAATATCCCAAGCACAAAACCTGGGAACATAGAAAAAATGCATTTATTTAAAATCTGTGACAAGGCACAATTGTATTTTTCTCTCCTTAGACAATACTGTTTTAATTATGAGTGGTTCTGTCTCTTGTTATGGTAATCTGCCATAAGCCCCAAGAAATTGCTTATTAAGAATTAAGTTTCTGACTGTCCAGCTAAGAGGAATAAGATAGTAAATCTGGTGCAGCCAGGTCATTATAAACATATTTTTCTAAATGCTGTGTGCACAATTTTAGTGGAGTTACCATAGTAAAAAGTAGGATTTTCCTGACTAGATTGTCATGAGGGAGGACTATAACCCAAAAGAAGGCATTTCTGTGATTAACTCCAGGCCGCTGATTTTTAGGTGAATAAGTCAGAGCATGGTTTCTCTAAGTTCCTTTTACAGTCCATAGAAAAGGTGCTCTCCTGCAGAAAGAAACACTGCAACATCTCCATCAAATCCTCAAGTATTATAATGTTCAAAATTAGCCATCTCTAACTTTGTAGCCTCCAACTCTCTACAGCCAAGCTCTCCTGCTTTTAGAGCATCTCACAGTCACTGTTAGGGACCAGGCCTAAGCACAGCCCTAAAATTCTTTTTGGTTGGTAGCCCTGAAATAGTTAGCTAGGCTTGGGATAATTAATTTCACTGGCTTCTTCCTGACTACCCAATACAGCAGAAGAGGAACTAACAGCCTCCTAGCACACCCTTCTTCCATGCCAACTCCATATTAATTTATTTCATCAAATTGTGTGGAAGCGTATCGGTGATCTGATTTCCTGACTCCCTCCCCAGTTTGTGACCAACTTGTACGGTCAGCTCAGCTCCTTCTGTCTGGGCTAATTCAAGACTGCCTTGGTACTGAGGTTCAGCAATTTACCTGATATCTAGGCAGGTGGGGAGACTCACTCAAATTGAAGAGACAAGTCCTAATGGAGCCCTGGGTATTGCTCTTTCCCGGAGTTCAATCTTTCACACCCAAAGCCTGATAGTGAGTGCATGTGTATGAGTAGAGGGGTGGCAACATTTTGATCTCAGACTAGAAAAAAGAGATGTAATATTAAGCTGATGCTGGAGTCTCTTTGTATTATCCAGGTGGCATAAAGAGAAGACAAGGTGATGAAGTCATGTGTGTATTAGTTAATTACGTCTTTAGGGAGGGGAGATAGAAGCATCCTTAATCACCTGTTAAACAGGATGCATTTTTGTTCAGCTGATTGAGGAAAATATTGCCCAATATGCTGTTATACCAGGTCCTAAGGAATCAAATGAAGAATTAAGGCAAGATGAAAACTAAAACCATATTTCAAAATCTGAAGAACTGGTTTGGGATTTCCAGTATGTCTTTTAAAAAAAGTATTTCAGAGAATCATTCTTCTTATTTTTTTTTCTAAGGAAACCGCAACTTTTGGAAAAAAAAAGACAAAAGGTTATCTGTGTGAGAGTATAGTTAATCATCCTTTCCACTCAGAAGATTCTGCAGAGGGCAAAAACTTGCTTGGAAATCCTTGTGTATGTTTCACCAAATTTCCTGCAAAGATTTTGAATAAAGAATTATGGTCAATTTATGTGACTTGGAGGGTGAGAAGCAAAACTAATCACCTTGATAAATGAGGAAAAAGGTAGAGAATAGTACTGAAGAGTAACAGATCTGCAAAACCAGGATTTTGCTCCTCACTTTTTTGAAGAAGCAATGGAATGCAGAGATGCTGTAGGAAAAGATTATGTTTTTAAAACAGTTAAAGAGGATAAGCAGATAAGCATAGAACTGAACAGCAGGGTTAGGTGCTGTTGAGGCAGGAGAAGTTTTATAAGAAAGTAATACAAAACCTAGTTTGTGAAGGAAAGTAGTGGTTTTTGCTAATGATGTGCCAGATTCAAAGCACGAGGAGAAGGAAAACTCTACTATTACTCAGGCAGGAGCCAAGAACTCACCTAGGATGCTACCATAATTATAAAGCTGTTATTCTGCTACCCACTATGGAGGAAATATTAGAAGTACTTATATGACTAGACTAGTCTTGCCAAATTATAATATAAACAAACACGAACAAAACAGTGTGACCGATGAGGTATTTTGGCAACTGTATGTTACAATCCCAGTCAGAGCTTTTTCTTTTGAATTTTCCAAAGTGGTCTTGACCTTGCTTCAGGTAGCAGTAGAGATTTTGTTCAATGCTAGTGGCCATGAGTTTTTGATATTTATAATAGCTTTTCTTCCAAAGAAAGTTAAACTATTTATCAAGCAGTGTCAAGTCAGCTTTATCTCTGCCACATTAGACAGAGCTCTGCACCTAAACACATTTTGGGGGCACAATGCTCCTGCTGGTAGGCAGTTACTCTCTCTAGTATTAATACCTTGGCAGTGTCTAACTCGTATCGAATTGCATTTCTTTTTTTTTTTATTTCAAAAAAGTATTGTAGTACTTCAGTTAGGAAGATTTATTAGAGTTCCTCTGTGAAGAAATCTTGACTTGGTATAGTCCCCAGATAAAAAGTTAAAATGTGACAATTTCTCTTTTGAGGTCTGGAGCTGCCCAGTTTCGTTCCTATTTTTCTTGGCTGAGAAGATGTTTGTATGGTTTTTTTGGTCTCCAACTGAGACAGTAGTAGGTACAGTTTCATGGGAAAAACTTTCTTTGATCTGAAAAAGAGTAGAGATTACTAGTAAATTTATGTAACAGCTCGTGCTGTATGTCAGAGTTGTCTGTATGTCAGTATGTTGTTGGTCAAAATTGCCTTGGTCATACCAATGTATAAGAACAGGTGCTAAGTCAGAGTAATAATCAGACACTTAACCTACTGTGATATGCCATAATGAGGACACAAATAATGTATCTGAATACATGTCATGTAAGCACTGAATTGTTGACTCTTGTGGTGACTTAACAAGAAGGTACAAAGGATGTCATAATGTCTGCTGGTACCATAGAGATGATTTCCATAAAATCTGAAAATGTTTGATAGATAAAGCTTAAGTAAAAGCTACTAAAAGCAGTCAATTTTTTGGGGGGTTGCTGTGACACCATGTAAACTGAGAGTGGTTGGCCCTTAGACACTACACCTGATTGCTAGTGTTATTCCTGATTTGATGAACACAGCCACAAAAATTGTGCGTTTTTTTTGTCTTTCTTTGCTGATTCCTGTGAAACCAATTTGACAAATACTTTGCCCTCAATTTGAATTTTGAAGTTGATGCTCAAAAGTCCTGGCAGCATGTATTTCACTTTTTGTGTCACAATTTAACAACAGAAGTCTGCATAGGATGCCTTTAGTAAAAATCCCAAGAAAATAAAATGCATTGTTCCATATTTTAGTTCTTCTGGAAATCCCTTGATCTTCTCTGTGGGCTTATATATACTGTGAAACTGTTTGCTATAAAATGTTTTTTTTCATAAGCTAGGTTTGAAATTCTGAAGTTTCTTAGAAGCATAACAACAGGCTTTAATGTTGCCGACTTAGGATTACTTGACCCGTTTTACTGAATCTGTTTCAAAATTTCTTCAAGATCAGACTGTCATAAATCAATGAATACTGATTTTTATTCTTTACATTTATATTGGTACATACTGAAATATACCCACATACTGATTTTTTTTTTTAATTGAAAACAGGGCACATATCTGGAAATCTAAACCCATTCTGTCCATTCAGAGGGTCAAAATGGTAATGGAGCAGTTCTGCTCTTGATGCAATTAAGTGTTACTGGCTTTTTCTCTGACCTGATCCAAGGACTTGAACGCAGAATCCAGGGAGCTTTCAGTTAGGTCACAGTATTGTCATTGTCACTATGTCAAGAAGCATGTGTATTACAAGAAGGAAAAGAAATATAAAATAACAGTTCTTCTTTTGACCTGATGCTGAAGTACCATGAAGCAGGCTGACTTGGAGACAGGTCCTTCTAAGTGGTTTGCATACATAGGCAATTTTGAAATAAGCTAGCATTCCTGATGGAGAAGTGTAATTTTTGTGTGTTGCTGTTGGTATATATTTCCCTTGAATTGGAAAAAAATTGTATTTTCTTATAATTTCTGAATAGATATGAAAAGATAGTTAGAATCTCTCTTCTTCTGAGAGTCTCTTCCTTTTAAATTTCTACTGAAAATATAGTCTTCTTTCCTTTCTAGTGGTTAGTGAGATTGCAATTACTGTTCATTAACATTCTTAAATCACCAGAAAGAACGTAGATATTTGTCCATACTGCAGTTTGCAGTAGTTAAAATAAGCTGCTTGAAAATTGTAAAATGAGCTGCAACTAGTTTCTCACAAATTTCTACTTGTTAAATAATCAGCTAACAGTGTTCAGAACAATTGTCTTACCAAAGGAAAGCAAATATCTAAGTGTAACTGATAATGTGATGAATGACAATTGCCAAACTCTTTTTGAGGAAAGACTTGTCTTCCATCATAGCTGACTTGAGCTTAAACAGAGCCCAAGGGGAAGAGTCTGTTGAATTCTCTCTGCACCCACTGAATGTTTCTGAAAACAATCTGGAAACTCAAGCTCATACACTAAACTGAATAACTCTGGATGAAACCCAAAATCAACAATAAAGTGTTAAGTATATGGTGTTGAAGAACAATGCTGCTAGAGGTAGATGTTTCATATAAAAACGCTGAAATTCAAAACAGTGACTGGTATTGTTGGAGTTCAATGACTCCTCCAAATTCCTCTCATTTTCTTTAATTTGATCATTGCATCCATAACTTGGATTTCATTACCACCTGGTTTCTTATTTTTCTACTCTGATTGTCTTTAAGGACTTAGTACTCTGGGAACTCTCCTATAGCCTAATGGAGAACTACACTAAGAATGAGAAGAGAATAATGTAAAACCTTTAGGGGATAACTCTGTCTCAAAGGAGTTTTAGGTTAACCTAAAAGTTTTCCTCTTGTAAATACGTTAAAACCCTGTCATGGTACTGTGCAGTGTGTTTGTAATTAAACAATGTTGACACCTCATTTATTTCTGCTATATTTGCCATTAGCTCTGTTATAAAATATACTTCATTAAGTAATTTTCTTCTTTTGAATATTGTAATGGCAGGGCTCCAGATACTTTCTGGAACTCTTTAGATGCTGCATCTCTTTGTATAGCTTATATTTTTCTCCTGAGAATTGGACAATTTATACAGTGTGTAAAGGGTTTTGTTTGGTTTTAGTTTTTTTGTTTAGACTATTTAAAAAAATTCTTCCTTTTGGAATTATTTTTCCTATTTTAGTCCTGATGTCCAATTACAAAGAGTTCAAGGACAATTTGGAATGGAACAGATTATTTGTTGGCTTCTAAATTTCACCTTGAATGGAGAAAATGAATCTCGACAGAGTCCTGGGCAAAAAAGATGTTAAAAGCTGGGGTGCATACTTGAATTAGTTATTGTTAGAAGGAAACCTTTTTTCTGCTTTCAGACTTGCACTGGAACAGAAAGGGGAAAAAAAGGTATATCCAGTGATTTCAGGTGCTGAGATGAGATGATGCATCATGGATTTAGTGTATATTAGGTCAGTGATGATCTGTGAAGGGCTTAAATTAAGAAGAAAATCCAATTCCTGAATGGGAAGCAAAGTTGAAAGTTACACAAAAAACCCTCAAACAGTAAAAATGTATGTAATTAGAAAACTCAAGAACATTTTAAAACATTCAAGTCTGATCTGATTGTGGACGTGCAAAGGATATTCACATACGAAAGTATAGCTGTAGCAAAAAGAAAATCCCAGAAGACTGGGGAGAAAAAGAAGAGGAGAAAAAAAAAAAAGAAAAAAATTATAAATAGCCATGCCTGCAATAGAATGGAAGCCAGATCATGATATCCTGAAGTTCTGTCTCTGTGTTTATGTGTATGCATTATACTCAAACAATACCCACACTTACCTGTATCAGGATGCATAAAATATAACAGTGTGTGTGTATATGTGTGCATTTATATATATGCTTAAGATGTGTGTGTGTGTGTAAATACAAAATAATTAAGCTTTTATTAATTGAACATCAATTAAGGCTTACTAATACAGAAGAAAAATCTGAAATGATCATGTCTTGTGCAATTGGCCACATTTTTACAATTAATTAGCAAGTGCAACACAGAAAAATATTTTCTTCTTCTTCTTTTGTTACAAGTCCTGAGCAATTTCTCTTCTCAACAGCATTTTTTTCCATCAGAATTAACTCTGAAATTTGCTGTGGGTATAATCCAACAAAATGGGTCAAATAGGTACTCTGTGTAAAGTCCATGTCCATGTAATGCTTAACTTTGGTTTAGACCTCGAATTCAAATTAAAAACTAAACTAAAATATCTTCAAAAGTAAAAATGAAAAACAGTAACTTCAAAATGTTTTTCTACAAGAATTGCTGGAATTCTGGATGTTCGGCAAAGATGTATGACTGTACAGTTAAGCTTTATCTGGCTTTCTTTATGTTGTCCTGTAAATTCTGTTTGTTTGAAGACACTTTAAACAGTATCAGCAAACACTATGGCCTGCTTGTCCTTTCTTTGTAATAGTTCTGTAGCAAACATCTAGATTGATACTAGTTACGTTGTTCTATGAATCTGTGAAAAGAATAAAATAAGATAAATATCTGTGGCAAATGATTTTCAGTGCATTCCTCAGGTCAGTAATTTGTCCAAGAAGCTGGTTTTGGGAACTTCATTAAAACCTTTTATCTCCCTTAGATCTAAGAATAATGATCGAAAGAATGTCTGTGCTTTGTATTATTCAGACAGTCTTCATACTCTACAGCTGCAGACTTGAAGTCCTTGGGAAGTGTAATCTGTTTATATGTCCTTATGATAGAAGATTATTAAAAAGAACTTGATAACACAGTTAAGAAAGCAAAGTTACCTAAGAAAACTAAGATGCTAGTAGTAAATTCTAACCAGTTGCTGGTATAACTAATTACAACATAATAACAATCACTGTGGATTGTGTTAAAAGGTCTTCCTGACAGTTAAAAGCAGTCATTTCCAGACATGATCAGATAGCTGTACTGGACCAGTGGTGTTATGGTTGTTGTATTTCTGTTGCTATGCATGTCTTGCATACTGTCTGCTGGAAAGCCCTTGTAGGATATTCTTTGGAATAAACAGAAGATGAGATAAATCTGGATTTTATTAATTTATTTATTTCAGATTGAACATTAACACTGCTTTCACCAGTCACATCAGCTTCCCTTTAGCAAGGACTAATAAAATAAGAACTGCACTGAATTTCTGGACATTTTACAAAGATGTCTTTATTTTCACACTCCTATCATCTTGACTAGCAGCTTAGCAAATTGAAAGTGTGGTAGGTAAATTAGTCAGAAAATGTTTGCAAGCATAGTTTTGTGTAAGTTTCTGTAGTCTGTTAGCCTGCCATGATTAAGTTATATCAGTTTCTGTAGATAATACCATGCAAGAACGGGATGTGTGTATTTTGATACCCACAAGCCCTTGCCTCCCTGCTTAGGTCAGCAGTAGGAAGGCTTAAGCAAATGTCCTGAGCAAGTATTAGACTGATGCCTCTTGATGCATAGCAAGATACTTAAATCTTTCTGAGGCTAGGGTTAGAAAAAGGCAATATCCTACCAGAATCCTCTAGCTTAATTTTTGCTGGAGTCCCCTTTCTCCTCAGGTCACAGACACATGGAGTTTGCTCCTACCATGCTGGGGTTCTTGCTCCATTTCTGTTCATTGTTTAGTCATTCTTCCAGTGGCCTGGTGGGCAGCATACTCTCTGCACCCTTCAGACCTTCCTGTCCCAGGCTGAGTCATGGACTGGAGCCTGCTACGCATGGGAGCCTTGCATGCAAGCACTGTTCTAGCAGAACCAAGCGTGGTCCTTAATGTAACACCAGGCTCAGGTTAGAGTTGCAAATTACTCTTGTTTGTAACTCACCCAAAGGGCACCTTTTAGGACAAAAGACAGAGGAAAGTATGGGAGAACTAGAGGAAGAGGTGCCATTCAGGTGATCAAGCTGTATTACTCTTGTTGACAGTTTAACAGCCTTTAATCTGACCAGAGTGCCAAGAGCATTCTTCAAAGTCTTTTGTGTTCCTGAAAACAACTTCCTTTGAAAAGGAAGACCGAGAGGGAAAAGAAAGAGATACTAGTGCCAGCTGAGTAGCCTTTTGAACAGCTCTTGAGATGAGGCTCACTCTTGGACAGGTGCTGGCTCTGGGCTGCTGTAGGGTAGAGGCACCCTGTAGGCTGTGCTGCTGGCTACCCTGGACCCCACGCCTAAGGAAATGTGCATCCTCACCTCCTTGGGATGATAGATCTAAGTGGCCCTTGAGCTTACTTGTACTTTAGCTCATTACCACCCCACAATGAAATGGAATTATTATGGGGGAAGCATTGTTGCTTTTGGCTCATGAATAGCTCCTTGAGCTCCCTATCCACTGAGTTTTTTGCGGTATGACATATGTGTTATGTAAAGTTCTTGGGGTTTATGATGTGGCATGTAGGATTAATAAGGCTGGACATTCTTAATATAGGGCTTTTTAGGTATTTGAAGGTTTCTCTTTACTAATTTATGCTTTTTCAATAAAAATACAGTTATTGGATCAGAAACTTGGTTTCTTCTTTGTTTATTGATCCAGAAATAGCCTGTGAAGACAGAACTATGATTTTATGAAGGAAATCTAAAATTAATGACAATGTTATAAATGCAACTGACTTGACCTGTCTTGTATTACTGTTGCACATTTTATTCAGTTATGTCCAGACCAAAACAACACTAGAGGGTTGTTGTTCATGATTATTTCTAAACCAGCAAAAAGAAAGAATTGTTTGACATTTAAAGCCATCAACTTTGACTTCCTCAAGACTGTTTATTATATACTATAAGATCCTTTACCTTAGTAATAGAATTCTGTATTCTGGATTTATTTTTTTAATTTGTTTTTTTCCCTTCCATCTAAAGTTGAATGTTGCATTCTTTATCTGTGCCACATGATAGCTGGAACTTAGATGATGGCTTTGGGAAGTCTGGAGTTTTAGTTTGGCTAGAAAAAACTTGTGTGTTATTTTTTTCCTCTTCTAGCTAGACTAAAAAGGTCTCAGAAGATGTTATCTTTGACAGTGATGTGCAGTATTTGAAATAATCAATGGTGTCATAAAATTATTGTGTAAGCTTGTAAATTTCAATTACTTTGTACAGGTTTTGATTCTTCAGGAAAGCCTACAAGCTATTATTAATATTTAGTTTAACCCACCATCATGTGCATCAACTAGCGATAGCTTCATGATGCACTAAGTGTGGCAACCATGTAAAGGTAGTAAAATTCAGAATAAATTCTTGTTTTTCTGATACCACCTTGTACCATTATTATTATATAATAACCATGTAAACTAAGAGTTCTGGCAAGCATTCAGAGTCTCAGGAGGCATGAAATATTTTAGCCCTGTTCAGTGACAGCTCTGTCACTTACTATGGGCTTGTCCGGGAGAGTTGGCCTACATGTAAGAATATGGAGCCCCTGACTTTCAAACATTTCCTTTACAAACCTATTAGTAGTTCTTGCTTAAGGTGTTGTTTACAGCAATTTTTTATTGCTATTGTAATGATAGGTTAGTACTTCCACTGTTGTCCTAGTCAAACCATCAACAGAGATAAAGCTGATTGGATTTCTTTCTTTTGTTCTTTGGTTTTTTAATTACTTTTTAAGAAGTGGGATAGACTCTATAAACATGGGTTTGTCAGGGAGGACAGACATACTTTCTGTGAAATCTTGCAGATTAATTATTTCTGAGGGTTCACCTGTCACTTTAATAGGCTTCTGTTAAGTAAGGAAAAACAAATTTTTCCCCTTTGGCTGCCACGAGAGAGGTCAGGAACAGAATAATCGATGTTTTATGATGCAACATTTTTCAAGGGTTTGTTGTAACAAAAGCAAAAACCATCTGTAGCTGCAGAACAAAGTGTAAAGAGTCAGTTCTTGTATAAACTCTGATGATCTATCCATAGTTAGTCTACTGCAGGGATTAGAAAGCAGAAAATAATACCAACAATAAAAATCATTACTCAAAAAGAAAAAAAAAGGTCTTGGCAGCAAGTTTTCTTAGGCAGCTTGCCAGTATCCTGATTCAGTGTTTATGGGAACATCTTGAAATGACTCCCAAATTAATGACTATATCTTCCATCACTCCAGTCTGATGTCTGAACATGAGGAGAAATAAACAATAGTTAATGATCTGGAAGCTGCTGGCAGTTACTGTATTAGTTCTGGTTCTTATTTTCATTTACTAACAGCAAACTGTTCTGATCAGATGTTTATCTTTGAAAAATATATGCAATGGAAAATTGCACCTCAGATTGCTATCCATTTCACAGTTTCTTTCAGTGGGACAGTTTCACACAGAACAAAACTATTTTATTTTGATTTCATAGCTACCTGCTTTTAAGATTAAAAATTCTGCTTTAAAATAGACAGTGTTTTTCTTTCTTTTTTTAAAATTTTTTTTTTCAGTGAGACACCCTAGGTACCTGAACATACTTTACTGTGGGGTTCCCTTGCGAACTCAGCAGGGATACGTGCACAACTGTTCCAAAAAGATTTTTCCTGCCTAATGCCATTGGCCAGGCCAAGCTGCTGGGGAGATGCAATTAGTTTTTTAAACAAAGCAGTCAGATGATAAATTGGCCTAAGATTCATGATCTCTCATTTTACATTGAGTGTGCATATATGATGTAAAGGGCTTCTGTGACATTAGCTGTAAACGTAAAACTGGGGTTTTATTTTTGTCCCTTCCATTTATTTGGGAATTAATTTATTGTTTTGTTGGATAGTGTAGTCTTTTTTTTTTTTTTTTTTTCCTTTTTACAAGCTTTTGCAGTCTGGTACAGTATGTGATTGTATGCAGAGATAAGATCCATGTGATGGATTTCACAATCATGTGACAAATGTTTTCAAAGTCAGTTTTGAATTACCCAATTCTAACATTTGAACCAAGCCTCTCCAGGTCCCTTAGCGGCTTCATAGGCTCACGTGTTTCTGTACAATGCTTTTTATTTTTGCAAAGGAATATTCTGTAACAGCTGGGGACACAGGACTGGAAGGGTGCCTTCATTCATGAAGCCCAGGCCCCTGGTGTTACAGGCACTGTGTTAAGTAACCCCTTCCCTGTATTTACAGTGCTGCATTTTAAGAGATCTTTCTCCTTTCCTGCCTCCCTAATTGTGGAATTCAGAGATCAAGAAAAATCATTCATTCCCCTATATGTAAAGGCTGCAGCTTTTTCTAATATCCTTTTGGCCAAGCAGAGAGAGAGAGAGATTGTGCTTTACATCGTCCTCCCTCTTCAAAATACCTATTTCTAGTCCTTGAAGAAAGATCCAGGATAATGCAAATCAGCATTATAATATTCTGCATGATTCAATTTTAAAAAGTTTGTCTTATCTGAAGGTATCACATATCAAATTTAACATTTATCTTCCACTGAGTACCCGTCATTTTGACTTATGTTAATAAGAGGCTAGAGCCTATGGTCACGTTGTATTGTGAAATACAATAATACTTTTTTTTTTTTTCCAAGTTGCTGTGGTATTTATATCAATATGGTGTTTTAGAGAAGTTCTAGAAATCCTCATTTGGGATGATTTGTAGAATGCATTATTGCTATAATTTAGCAATTTAGACTTTTCCAGCTAAGACTGATGAAAATGTTTGTTGCATTAGGATTTAATAGATTCTTATATAATTTTGAGTCCTAACTATATTTGCTGGCTTACTCTGTAACTGCTCTAATTCCAGATCATCTTAATAACTTCCCTTACTTCTCCAAGAACTGTTACTATTTTTCTAGCTACATTATGAGGAGCCACATCTCTAATGATATGCTTAAAGCACTGCTGGGGTTGTTGAAGAAATTGCTAAGTGATTTAGAGAAATGTGATTTTTTTTGTTGTCTTAATTATTGCTTTTGCTTCTTTGAATACTGTTTCATGAAATATGCATATCAGATGTCATCTTCAATTTTTTATTTCTTAGCTTGAGACCCCTTACAGAGATCTTGCTTGCAAACATTGCTAATGACCTCCCAATCCATTTTAATTTCAGATTTTTGGAACTGTGGTATGCATTGTATCTAATCCTGCAAGAAAATATAGGCTACTTACGGGAAGCTTCCGAAGTAACAAAATGGTTTTTATAATGGTGGCTGCTGAATTTTGGGTGAACATGCATTATTAAAATTTACTCAAAATGTAGTTTAGGAAATAAAAATAGAGTACCACTGGGGACAAAAATTTGACCATTGTGTGTTGAGTCTGGGTAAGTATTCACCCTGTGTGAATTCATTGAAATATAACTATTTTCTCAGTTGAATGAATGTAAATTTTGATGTGAAAGAAATTAGCCTGGACCTACATATGGATAAAAAAATGTCCTTTTAAGAAAGGTCTCGTACAACTACTTTAACAAAAAAAATGAAATTAATTTGCAAGACTCAACAATTATAGTTTCAGGTATAGAGGAGTGCTCATGAAATTAGGGCAGCTTGCCACACCACCGACTTTTCCCACTCTATAGTTCTCCTCTGTATTAGACATAGGAGAAGCAGCAAGATGTAGCCAGACCTGCAGCTGAATTTAAAAGAGAAGTCCTTTTGAGGTTTGGCAGATCTAAGTTAGCTGCAATCACATCAGTCACATTCAACACCTCAGCACTTTTTCGTATCTTCTGGTTTAAACCAATGGAGTAGCTACTCTATAGATGGTCTCCATAGCAGAAATACTGTATTTTATAGCCATAAATACATCCTAATCTGCAATTCTGTTCTTTCATCTAAACTGCTTTTATCAACTTTATCCATTTATGCTTGGGACTATATTTGGCAATAACCTCAAAGGCAAGTGGGAAACTGTGCAGTTTGCTGCTTGACTCCTGTACGCCTGACACAGAAATGAAATAAACACTTCTTATGAAATCACTTTACAGGCATAGACACATTCCTTTTACCCTGTATATGAAAAGTTTATAGTAAAGAGTATTCAAGGCAGCAGAGTTTGGTATTCTGCTCTGGAGCTGCTGGTGTGCCTTTACGCTTTCACCTGGTTTTGCACCAGCAGTTATTTTCAGTTGATCCAGCGGCAAATAAGTGTAAGTAGGTACTTAGTGATTGGCAGGGGAGGGCAGAAGAGGCAAGGGTGCCTGGATATGATGCTATGTTGTATAATAATAGGTCCAGAAACAGGTCTGTCTTAACTGATCTAGCCCTAGTTTCTTGTCTTTGAGTAAATCTTACACCACTTTATGGATGATTAGGTGCAGTGCTCCAAGTTAGTTATCCACATTTGAAAACATGACTTGGTGTCCCATATGAACAGATTATTTCAAGATATAGATGCGGTAGAATTGCTCTGATTATGCCAGAGGTGATCTATCATTTATAATTTAAATTAGTGCACTGTTTCCGTAAGTACAACGGATGTGAATGACAGGTTTTTTTAAAAAAATCCAGAGTTTTTTGTTTGGTTTTTTTTTTTTTAAATCCAGAGTAAAGGTCACTCTGGATAAGCCTCATATGAAACTATCTGTAGGCAAAAAAATGTGTGCTCAGTTTTGAAGTTTAACAATTAAAAATCAAAAAGGACAAATCATGGCCTATTGAAAGAGAAATTTATTTTCATTTCCTGATAACTAGAAACAATACTAGGATCTGGGAACAGTGGAAAAATGTAGGCTAACATCATTACACCCATTTCACAGTATAACTCTAGAAATGGCATCTAATTTAGACAAACACCTGTAGATTATGGAACAGAAGGGATCAGTATGTGTCATCTATTTGGATCTTCTACCTAACACAAGTGAAACAAGCTTGCTTAGTATCTGACACAAAGAGCCTCCACCTTCTGTTTAAGCTGTAACACATCTACCTATAAAATGCTAAACCTTAATTTAAAATGATGGTTGGTGAACTTTCTGCTGTGGGTTTTAGATTTTTAAATAGCCATGTTTTTTAAATGTGTACCTCATTATTGGTTTTGGTTTGACCATTGGTTCTATTAGCCCTTTCTCTGCTGGCTGGGGAGCTGTGGACTATTAGAAATTTTCTCTTTGTAGATGTTAGTCTCTTTACTGCTTTTAGGTTTTGGCTTTGCATATGCTTTGCAATTTTGACAGTGCCAGAGTGCCCCCCACCTACTAGGCTGCTTCATTGCTCTGAACACTCAGGAGGTGTTCACCAGTCACCTCTGCGCTATTTGCTGACGAGCAGCTTTAAGGAAAAACATGAATACTGTTAGTAAGAAGTACCTTGAACTTCTACAAGATCTGCTTAAATTTGGCCATAAATATCCTATTCAATATTAGAACAGCACAAGAAACTGTGCAAATATTAAAGAGTATTTCTTTTGCATCAGACAATTTTCCCAGTGTATAATTAGGCAATTATTTAAGTAATAAAGTTTTAAGCTGGTACGCACTTGTAACTTCCTTATACTATTTCTATTAAAACAAAATGCCCTTAAGCATTTCACTTTTGTTTTATATTCACTTCATTTCCAAGAATAATTAAAGCTTAGTCATTCTTTATAATGTCATACAGGTAGGAACATAGGCCTGGTTTACAATCACAAAGGTAGAGCCAGATTGTACTTTGTCTACTTTTGTAAGGGTAACAAATTTTCAACAAAGTTCTCAACTCTCTGCATTACATAATATGAGAAATTAAAAATTCAGTGTCAGAACATCCAAGGCAAAGTTTCTAGTTGTATGAAGAAATATAACTCCCCTGATTTCAGTAAAAAAACCGAGGTTACATCAGCTAAGCATCTGGGTCTATGCATTTGAGATAACTTTCTATTGTGCAAGCAGTACTATACCACCTAACATTAAGAAAGGCTGAGAGAGATTAACAGGGTCACTGTTCTTTATTTACCTGCTTTGTGAAGCCAGAATTTTAAAACCTTAGTCTTTGCAGGCAAAGCATGAGTGCCCACTGTAGGGTCCGCACCAATATTTATAAGCCTAATTACATGAATCTCAGCGCAGGGCTTTGGTTCACATGAGTCCCAAAGGCAGCTTTCCAGTTTTATTTTACTTTTTTTTCTAGACTGTGATAACATTCTTTCAGGGTTCCCTCTTACATTGTACGACTATCTTGAAGCTTATCTAGTACTGATCTGTGTCATTTAGGAAATGTTGCTTTCATCTGAGAACTCATAATATTCAGTCAGTGTGTGCCATTCATAACTAAATAGCCTCTGTTCTTCATTGTTCTTTTAATTAATGATTGTTGATTGGTTTGACTTGCTGCACATTGTTGCCAGGCATGATCAAAGAAAATCCAAGATTAATCTGCTAAACTAGATGTCAGATTAGTAAATTCCTCTGTGCTATTACAAAGATTTTTCTCCCTCAGTAAAGGCCTGTCAGAGGATGACGGCTTGGCTATACCTCTGACAGGTCAGTCTAAAGGTCAGTCCCTGAAAAGATGCACACATTAATGCAATAAAGCATGATGACTCATTTATATCCAGTTTATAACTCCAAGCACTCTATTCATGGATGTTAGTCAGATACTGCTGAGAAAAAAAGATAATTTACTTTGATTGCTTTTGAATTTGGGTGAAGAAAGATTTTATACCCTATCATGTTGTGAATACATATGGGTTTTTCTCAGGTCAGTAGTAGAATCAATCAGTGTAAGCCAGAGAATAGTGTTGTGAGTGTCTTTTCATCAGCTAGCATCTCTCTGTTATTTCTGTGTAACCCCTTTAGCCAGAACTTGATTGACAATAAGGAGGACCAGGCTTCAATTTAAAATAAATAGCGAGCTGAAGCCCCAACCATAAACCTTCATAAATTTCACTAAACTCCCAGGTATTCAATATCTCATTTTCTCCACTCATAAACTGTCTTTTATGAAAAGGACCCCCCCAAAAACCCCAAACAAAAACCAAAACACTCACTAGCAGGAGACATAAAACACAGTAACATGCATATAACTATTTTATAACCCCACACTTTGGTGTAGCTTTCCTAGAGACCCTTAGTTGCTCCCTGTCTTCTACAAGAACAACTCGCAGTCTGGGATTGTCAGACCCTGCTAGGTAGCAAGGCAAGATTTCAGCTGCTGCTGATCCTGTGGCACAAGCTGCTTTCATCTACCTCGGCATGCTACAAATCCTTCCTTTCTCTGTCTGCCACTTCATTAGCCACTGCAGTTTTGGTGTTCAGCTCTTAGCCAGAAAGCAGAGAGTCTGAGCTTTAACACAGTCCTTCTGCTTAACAGCTAAAAGATGTTTAAATGAATCTCCTGTTTTCATCCCTTCTTTCATTGATAACATCTGCATCCCAGTGCTGGAAGCTATTGGTCGAGGTAAGGGTTGAAATCATTCCCCCCAGCGACACAGATGTAGTGGGTTGAGTGGGCTTCTTTCTTCCACTTTGTGAAATGCTTCCATATCTCCAGAAATACCTTTTTAGCAGAAGAAAATAAATAGACATGTTTCAGGCCTGCCCACTGGGCCCTTTCATTTGTCTCATTTTGACCATGTATCAACAGAATGGTTCTCCATTTTGGCCTCTTCCCCAGTGCAGAATGGCTTTCATGGCACTGACAGCATTGAAGTGTGTGGCTGCTTTTGCTGGTAGACCTCTGCCACAAAGCTTATACTTTACCTTATTTTGCTTAAGTTTAGGGTCCCGTTCCCCTTTCCCCTTTCCAAATTTGAGTGCTTCTGTTTGATACCATTACTGTCTCCAGTAGTCAGGATAAACAGTGATCTCGGATATTTTTATTTAAGACATCTCAGGCTAATAATCACAGGCAGATATCCATGTTTTCAGAATGTTTTCAGAGTTCATTTGTGACCACCATATCTTTTGAGCTGGTTTATGTTTAGTTAGGGAAAGCTTTTACTGATTCTGCATATAACTGAGTATTTGAAATGCCACAGTATTCTTCCCTAATTGCTTTTGCTATTAGTTCATCACACATGGTCAACAGATTAAATATCATTATTTCTATTAAAAGATCATAAAATGTTTACTTTTCAGTTTAAAGGTCAAGGAAGAAAAACTGCTAGCTCAGGATCTGTCAAGTTGCACACCTCAGTTGCCTTTTAGACATCTAGATTGTTATTAATTTTTTCTCCTACTCATTGAAGAATTTCTGGATATGTTAAGTTTTGTGGCCTAATTAGCTTTCTACCATGAATAAAAGATGTTTTCCAAAACATCAGAGTAGGTGATAGATTTATGAAGTGGCAAAAAATGCATAAAACATATAAGTCTTTTTTGTAAGGGATTGGATGGCTTAGGCTGATATTGAAGGAATTTCATAGTTGGAAAAATGGAAAAGAAATTACCACTTCTTTCATTTTTTAAATTTATGGCAAAATTTAATTAGAAATGTTGTTTCTCCAGACAATTGTTGATTCTCTGCCGGCACAGCATTGTTGTTTTGGTTTGTTTGTTTTATGTCAGTCCATAATCCCCAACACAAGTAGATAATTTAGCTCATTCTAAAATTGGGAAAAGAGCAGTATCATCTCCCAACTTAAATTTTTTTACGGGCCACAGTATTTCCACAGGCCATAGTACTTAAATGCTTGAAGGATAGTATATGGTTTCCTGTAAATCTGCAAACTGAACTGAGGTCATTTTGCACCTGAACTTTTCCAGGCATGTCAGCAGATTGCTGTAGTTTCCTTAAGACAAAAGAAAAAGCAGAGCAGCTGAAAATAATTAATATTGAACTTGACACATCAAAAATGTAATTTGTCACTTGTGATTAAAGCCTTTATCTTTAGTTCTATTTTTATATTCATCATGGGTCTCCCTTAGCTATCGTTAGCCTCCACATGGTTGGAGTTAGTCTGACCTTTGATCCATCACCATAGACAAAGGGATCTGTTGCTGCTAAATTGGAGCCCAAGCTAGTCAGCAACAGTATAGATCAACAAATGTAAGCTTGGTTATTAATAATAATAATGATGATGATGATGAGCTTAGCTACGCCAATTAATTTTTAAGTCTATGTGGCTAATGTAGATGCTGATCTGCAAAAGAAATATTAGATTCATAAAAAAATTTAGTATTAGGAATTCACATTGTGGTGATTTGATCTGATGTGAAAAGTAAAGATGATGGATGTGATATATATGTATTTTCAGTATAGTCATATGCTATTCAGTTGAGAAAATAGAGAGTGATAGTTTTACAAACTTTCTATTGTTTTTCCCTTTCTCTGAAGCCTTCCAGAAGTTTGCTGACTGCCACAGATATTGCAGTTGCTTATTTTCTAAGCACAAGGAACTGAAATGTTTGACACATCACTGTCCTACCACATCATTGCCCTACCACCACATTACCGTCTTGCTAATCATTTTAAACCCATTCTGTCGTACTGTACACAAACTGAAGCAATGCATAAAATATGATTAATGAATGTTTTCATTATCAGCTATGTCTTTTTTCAGGACAGGCATGTATAGTTGAAAGCTGGCAATATTTTTATGGGTGACCGTAAGTGTTGTCTTTTCAGAAGCAAACTGTTATTTAGTTTGGTGTTTAGCACACGGAAGGCTCAGACTGCAGTGGTAAGTCACACTGCCTGCTGTTTAAACTAATTTCAGTATCACTGTGAAACCCAGACTGTGTGTTCTGTGGTGCAGTTTATTGTGGATGTGACGTGAAACTCTATTTCCTGACCCTGTGTGCTTACTTGAATGTGCCCTGTCACTTTCTACAATAATAAAATCCTAAGCCAAGCCCTAGCTTGGTCTCTGTTAAGTAAAGCTCCCTTGTGAATAGAGTGAAGACTATTAGGTTTGTAGTCCTATTATTAAGTATTTCTGTGGTAATAAATTCATTATTCTAAGGTCATTAACACACT
The DNA here is from genome assembly GCF_964188355.1 of Buteo buteo. Taxonomy (NCBI): domain Eukaryota; kingdom Metazoa; phylum Chordata; class Aves; order Accipitriformes; family Accipitridae; genus Buteo; species Buteo buteo. The sequence continues at coordinate 15,128,493 of NC_134182.1, forward strand.
TCCTCTTTTACTGCAAGTGACTGTGGGTTAAAGTCATTATTTTAGGCATCTACATTTTGTTTATCAACTTCTAATCATAAATAGTTTGCGGTTTCTGGAAGTCGAAACAATAGCTAGCAGAGAGTTATTACGCAGAAGACCAGTTTTCCCCTTTACACTGGCTTCAGCAAACACCGCCATGCATGAAACACTGTTTAGCAGAAGTGCTGATGACTGAACCTTTGAATCTGAGCATTTAAGGACTGAAAGTACCGCACCACTGTGTTTCCTTGATGTACATAAACACAGGTCCTATTTTTTCAGCAGTTACCCCTGCATCGAGCCACACAGCTTGCCCTTTGCTGTAAGGTACATCTCCAACTGAGACATCAGCAAGGATCTAAGGATATTAGGCTATGTCACCCTGTCCTTTTGCTTCAACAGTTGAGAAATAATTTACTCTTGCTTTAGGTTCATTTTGGTAGCTTGTAAATAGGTTTCAGTGTCAAATTTCCTCAATGATGTGAATCTCCAATTCTTCTTGTTGAAAAGTGAGACATATCTCACTGATACATGAAAAAGTGAAAAATATTTCTATTGTGTGACCTTTAGATTTTTTTGTTTGTTTGTTTTATGACTTCCTGAATCTGTATTTGTGTGGTAGCACGTTTTTGCTTTACTTTTGCATTAGTTTCTTTGGGAACATTGCTCTGAGTAAATCAGTGCATAAGTCAATATTTCCACCACCATTACTTGTATCAAGCTGAATAACTTGGAATGACTTGGTGAGGTCTAGTTTAATCTCCAGACATCCCAAAGAAGGCCAGTGAGAATTTAGGGTGAGGGCAGGGAATGCAGGTTTCTGACACATCATAATACTGTGATAGCATTTTAAACTACTATTAGTAATTTTGATAAAAATCCTATAGAATTTTTGTCACCCATTTCAATAGGCCAGGCTCTTTCGCACGCCACCCCCCCCTTTTTTAAAAAAAATTTCTTTGTATTTTATTTTATTTTATTGTAGGTATGGTAGAGCTCTCTTTTCATAGCTTCGTCCCACAGCCCTCACAAAACCATAGGATTTCGTCAGTAATGGTCCTGCACTTTCTTGGTTGCAGGAGTGCTGTTGGAGTGTTTTAGCTATTTCTGGATAATACCATGCCATATAAGAGTAATGGAAATATATTACAACATGAGAAAATGTCTCCTTCTGTGATGAAAATGCTGTCCGTCTGGAAGGAGAATGAGCTTAGGACTTCAATATCAAACCTTAATCCCTTCCTACTTCTTTCCCATACTGTTGCTGTCCTGGGTTTTGGTTTATGGCTCTTGTATTTTTTCATGAAAAATCAGTAGTGTTAATAGCTATTTGAAAAAATGTAATTGCTCACCACTGAATTATTTAAGTTTTTATTAATGAGATTTTTAAAATCAGGTGATTTTATAAATCACATTTTCTCTGTACACCACCCCCACCCCCCGAAAAAAAAATCCCCTGAAAACCCCACCCTACAAACAAAAAGAATAGACTTCTGTCACACTTGTCTCTCCTACATTTTGGATAACCTAATGTTTTGCCCTTGTGGACCCAAAGTGATAATGTTTCTACTCTGTAATGTCTAGTAGTGCCACAGAACCCAGATAACTTTCTTTTTCACCATTATTTCACATATATTTCCATTAAAGTTAAGGACACTTCCAGTTCATTTTTTGTTGCTGTTGGTTTTAAGTTTATGCATGTTTTGTGTGTGTATATATATATATATATATATATAAAAATTAGGTTTATTGATAATTTTTTTAGGTCTTTTGCTGAGCCTGTTCCCTGCTTCCATGAGGTCAGTGTTGACACCAGTGAGAAAGCTGGAGAAATTAGGTATTATTTGATATTTTATTACTCTCTAAAAGATGGTGTACTTAAAGTTTTCATTATTATATATTTCTTAACAAATAAGGTTTAAGCAAGTTATTAATGAGAAAAAGATCCAAGTAAAAAGAGAATGGTCAGAGGGTATAATTCTTATCCTTTCCAGTTTTACCAATGTTAGGCCTTATACAAAGATAATATTTGCCGTATTTTCATCTGTTAAATTATGGTTGCAAAAAATGTTATGCAGAGAAGCACATAATGAACAGTAAAGTCAACTAAGCAATTTGTTTTACAATTTTCATCATATACTTATTATTCAGGTACAATAAGAAGTCAAAAGGAACCTAAAAGTTTCCATTTAAAAACCACCTCTTGTCCCTTCTCTCCCTTCCCTGCCCCCAGTGGTAGTAACAATTTTCCTTGGGAAAAAAATTAAGTCATATTTTCTAAACAATAAAGTATGAAGTTTTCTCTCACAACCAGCACAGTTTGTTTGAAGTCACATATGGTTGCACTTCATGTGTATAAGTGTGCTTAGCATTTATTCAGCTTTGGAAGTGCAGTTCCTGTTTCATACCAATAAAACTGATCATTGCCCACCGGTGATTTTTAAAGTGGACACATTTCAATTCAACTCATTTTGTTCTCCCCTTACTGCAACATGAATTTCTCCATTTTGCTCTCTTTACTCCTGAAAAGGGCGTTAAGGTGCTGCTTTGACAACCAGTGTTGTAAATACAGTCTCTGTTTTTGCAGTGAAATTGCTAAAGTTATAAAAAATCGAACAGATGTGCCAGTCTGGAAATAGTTAAATAGGCCATATACTGGAATACTTCATGGTGAGGGCAAAAATAAAGTGGTTTTCCAAAGCAGGCAGCGGCAGTCTTACTGCTGCCTGTGCTGCAGCAGGGCCGAACACCTCGCTCAGGAAATGGCACCGGGCTCCTGGCGGTGGCCGGGGGCTGGCGGCCGAGGTACGTCCGTGCTGCCGTGCGGGCTGTGGGAGATCAGGGCTTCCTGACTGGGCCTTTTGGGCACCCATGTTAAACGTGTTGGGTTCTGCGATGTTACTGCTCCGAGCCCTCTGCTAGCAAGGGTGCTCCCCACCACCCTCCCGCCTCCGGTTGCTCCACCACCGACCTTAACGGGCTTTTTGCGCATCTAAAGGGTGGCTCTGGCTTTCCGATCCTGAATCCAGTTTTGAGTGCTCTTCCTGGCTATAGTGAGGAGTGAGGGAGAATTTGAAGTGTACTGGGAGATTTCACAGCTATAGAGATTTGTGCTGCATCTTAAAAAATACTGATTGCAAGTGCTGGTTATCATGCCCTTTCCAGAACAGGCTGAACACAGCTTATGGCTGAATATCACCACAAATGAAAAAATACATTAAAACATTGCCCCCCCCCCCATTTCCTTCATTCCTCCTTTGATTTTAGTCTGTTTGGGTTTTTGGATTACAAATAGTTTTGTTTGTTTTCATTACCAAATTACAGAACAAAACTTTAATTATATAGTTTGTACAGAAAGCAATTAAGAGAGTAAATGTTTTTCTCTTGCTAGCTGGATAGTTATGTCTTGTCTGGAGAAAACAGCAGTTGCAATGCTTATTTATTTGTGTAGGAGGTTAAATCGGGTGTCAGCGGTTTGCAGCTGACAGTTAGAATGTGTTCCTATGGCAGTTACAGTGCCGTTAAGAGGAAAAAGCTTTTGCTACAAATTCTCTCAGTAGGTTGGGGGGCACATTTTGCACCTCCTCATATGCAAAATACCAGGTACTAATGTTTTGTGTTAAAGTGGCTGAAAGCCCCTCAGGAAAACAGTAACAATTAGTTCCAAAGACTGTTTACTATAAAGGGATTAAAAATGTTTAACTTACTCCCATATAAACTAGCTCCAGCCGGGAAACCCGAGTCAAATCATACTGACTCAGGAAGCCGAATACCCCAACGGTGTAAGTCACAGTAAGAGCAGGGGGTTGCTCGGACCCCTGCAATCTTGTTATGGGGCCTTCACAGCTTCACAGAAGCTTTTTGGTTAAGATTGACCCTCATTTCTCTGAAGGGAAAAGTATCCTTTCTCGTTCATACATTTGTTCTTGTTTGTACAGAGCATTCAGCAAAAAAGTTCAGAGTTGTAAATGGAAGGTAAAAAAGAAGAAAAAAACTGCACCTCTGAGTGCTTCTAGCGTGAAAATAAAACTTATTGCTGCTAGTAGGCATCTTTATTACAGCAAGTTCTGACCTGAATGTGCTGACATTAAAATGCATAAGAGGATCCAATGCTCTTCCAAATTGGGAATTGTTATTCTGTCTTTTTTTTTTATAGGCCCTTTTTATATGGAAATCTCTCCTCTGTATGAACAGTTGCTGAAGTTGAGCCTTATTCCAGAGTTCCCAGGTGGTAGTGAAATAGCTGTTGTGGGTCTGGGTCCACAACAGTCAGCATGCTGTGCATACTTAACTTTGTCTTGGCTTCTAGTAGGGAAAATGCATCCCTAAATCTTCCTGGAGAAAGCATGGGGAAAATGAAGAGGCCAAACAAAATTTGTAGGAACTAAATGAACAGCTGTATAGACTGGCATTAGGAAAGCTGAGGAAGGTGTCCTCCTTTTGTCTGTCTTTTTTTTAGAGCTCTGGTAACTACTTCTAGGCTGCAGACACACTTATGTCAGAGGTCCATCACATGAAAGTAAGATATATATTTTTTCCTCCTCTTTGAGGTCCATTTTATTTCTGTTGTAGTTAAAGATCTTGCTCATAATCTTGAGAGAAAGTAGTCCAGATTAAATTTCTAATAAGCACATTGTTACCATGAGACAAACTGTCCAGTGTCTAGGAGTGTGGAACAATTGTAATTACTACTGCTGCTTAGGACTGGGAGAGAAAGCTGGAGGGTAGAGTAGAAGGAACACATATAGGGCATAGAGAGTGTGTTCTCTCATAGTAAATTGAAATTTCTACTCTGGAACCTCATACTAAGCTGTTCTTCATGCTAAATTAATCCATATTATACAACATTTGATCAAGCTTCATATAATACCTAGGCTGAACTCCCAAAAACTCATTTGTCATTTAAAGTGAGAACAAGAACAGTTTTTCAAGGAACTAGATGACAAATCAAGTCATAACATTGTTTGTATCACCTCCAGATGAGAAAAGGAATTAAGTAAAAGTAATACTTTTTATTCTTAATGGAAAATCTTGATACTTGTCAATGTAATTTTTTGGATACATAGACATTGCAAATTGTAGTGGTTTCATAAATAGAAGAAGAGTATTATTTAAGATGGTGTAAATTATTGCCTTTTGAATAGAGCTTTTTTTTTTTTTTCCCTCCCCTGGTTTGACAGTAAACTAGGGACAATAGGGATGTTTGCCTTCAACTCACACTGTAAAGCAGCATTTGTCTCGACAAGTTTGTCAGGCAGTGTCTGTTGATTCATGATTTTAGGCAAATAATGGAAGCAACACTGCAAGAAAACAAGCATATACTAGGTGCATGGTAATTTTGCTGGGAATTGCAGAATAGGCAAGGTAAAATAGAAAGCAAAATAGGAAATAAAACATGGAAATCCCTAAAGCTGAAGCCAGGGATTCAGAAAAGAGAAAGCATGTACTGTTCACATGATAATGTAGTATATCTAACCATGTGAGTGGTTAACATCTACAGTCATATGAAGAATAGATGTCGCTGTAGAGCTTTTATTTCTGATTCTCATTTTTATTCCATTGTGCCTGTATGGTGTTTGCTAGGGAGCACAGATGAAAGGAAAATAAAGATGAGGTTTCCTCAGGAAGTGGCTTTTTCTTTCTCCCTTGTGAAGGTCCCCTGCCCCATTTTGACACTGTATAAAATGAAGCTTTGCTGTTTGTGATTGAGGCAATAGTGCTTAAAAAAATACTGAACAACCAATCAACTGATAAAACAAGCAAGAAAGACTGAACTTTTTAGGTCAATTTTTGTTTTTGTAACCCTCATTCAGAAGACAGGCAACGGATAAGCTAGACATGGCAAGTATAATTGTAAGACATATTTTCTTCAGCATTTAGCTTGAATTGATCTTGCTCAAAAAAGTAAAAGAAGGTTTATTTACCAAGACTTAATAAAGACTTGGAGCAAGTGACATTAATTATATTTGATCTTTAACTTATTACCAGTACCTTCAGGAATCAGATCTTCCTGGTTGAGTGACAGGCCAGCTAGCTTAGAATAACCTGGTAACAAGTCAGAATTTCTGTTTTTACAAAAATTCTGGAGATTCCTTATTGGAAATATTCCAAATTATCTAAAAGTAAACATAAACACTCCAGAGAGCTCCTTACCTTACTTGCTTAGGACAGTCAGGTAGAGATTATGAAGGTGTGCTGATTTAGGGGTGTTTACTCTTGGCAGTAGGTCAAATGATACCATTAATTTTCTAAACTGATGGTCTTACAAAAGAAATGCTTTTCTATAAGGATATTTAGAACAATTTCTGAAATTCAGTTATATTCCTTTTGCCTTTTACCAAATGGGAAAAAACTCCTTAACATGTACGCAGATAAGATTTTCTTCTGGTTAGTCAAATGTGTGGCTTGTTTTTGCTATGTGTTTATCACTATTTTTAGATTATGCTACCATATCATATTATTGAATACTTCCTCTTGGCTTTTTAAGTACATTTTAATCTTATCTCCAATTCTGATTTGTTCTTCTTTTTTTTCAAAACCTATGAAAAATGAGGGTTTAATGGGGAATAGTTATGTTTCATTGCAATTAAGTTCTCATGAAATTATTTATTTTTGTCCACAGTTTAAGACACTGCCCTTTCCAGACAAAAGGAGTGTGTTTATAGCTTGTGCCCTGCATGGTATACAACCAAAGCAAAAATGATATACCATTCTTATTTACTGCAATAAAAGTCAATACATACTGACATAGTTACTTCCTCAGTTTAAAAGTTACATCTTTGTGTTTTCTTAAGAAAACACATAAATGTTTCAGAAATCATGGCAAACAGTAGCACTGATTGTTTTTCTTGGATAGTAAAGCTACAAACAAGTAGCTTGTGAATCAATGGCCAGAAGTTTTACTTCCTGGTGTTTATTAATTCCTATGCTATTTGCCCCTGATGTAGGGCCCAGGAAAAACAATTATACCTTAAGTGCACCAGCCTGCTGAGCTACCGAGCCGTTTCACCTTTGCTTCTCTAAACAGAAGAGTATAAAGCACAAAAAAGTGGTTTAAGGAATTTCTGCATTAAATTGCCATTTTGAACTCTTATAACCACTGAAAACTGTACTATCAAATAAAAAATAAAGCAATATTTTCTTTGTTTTGTGAGTATTTTTCATTGTAAAAAGACAGGATCAAAAAGGTATAAACTTTTACATGACATTGTCTCTAAGAACAATCAGTAGAAAGTCTTTAGTTTCTTCAAATTGGCACAAAGCTTTGTTTTAATGACATAAGTAAGATTATACCAAGTCAAACACTCTGGATGCCTCAGAAAAATGTGCTGATCAGTGAACCTATCAAGACACGATTTACCTAAATGCTCTTCTCTCAAGATGATAGCAGTAAATGACTCCTTTGTAGGAGGGCTATATTTAAAAAAAGTTATGACACTCCATATATATAATGATAACGAACTGTTAGAAAACCTCATGATCACTATGAAGTTTGGATAAACATTTCGACCTTAAGTTAGCCATTCATGTTATGTTACCTGTTTAAGACAGGAATATACAGGAAGACTTTATGTTTGGTTTTTAATTGTTTCTGTAAATGTATGCTGCTATAGCTGCATTATAACTTTAGAACCTTTTTCCTCCTATTTCTGAGCTACGTGGGAATGCGCGTGAGGTGGAAGAGTTGCTGTGAGTTACCCTATGGACACACCCGAAGCTCTGGGTCTGAGTTCTGACCTTATCACTTGGGTTGGGCCATTGTGTAACCACTTTCATTGTTTTATAAAACACTATAGGAGAAATGTAGACATAGGGCTGTCCAAATGTATAGGCTATGCACATATAAACCTGAACTTGTGTAATTTGTGGAACAGAAAATCTAATTTGTTGTTGTTGTTGTTGTTAATAATGGAATGGTTAAATTCTTCCTAAAGATTCTGGGGACAGAATGTGGGGGCAAGGTAAGTTCTATAATAAAAAGTGGATACAACTGTCTTGTGATGTGGATTAAGTACCAATGATGCTGTTAGACAAACATTTTTTAGAAAATCAACAAATGACTTGTAAAAATGTAAAGAGGAAATACTGGGACAAAATTTCTCTGTAATTGCTGTGGAATGGAAGGCAGGATTCCTCCTAGAAATCAGTCTTTATCCAAATATATTTTAACATCACTTGGAAGTTTTTCATTCTTTTATTTACCGTTCTGTCCATTCTATTTGTTCTTGTCATATTAATTTATAAAATCTGAGGAAAATCTTAATGTGTATACCCACAACAATGTGGTATCTTAGTCTGTCAGCTTCCTACATGCCAAGCTCCTCTGGGGTGGATCACTCTTGATTGCTGCTTTGGATGTTTTTCTAAAAGTAATTGGATTCTAAATAGGTCTTGGACTTGCCCGTTATCATAGAGGAAAATCTAAGTTCACTGTCTACAAACAGCTTAAGTAATGAATGTTAGCTTATTTTCCTGACATAGGTTTACATTATTGCTATACTACTTTTGTGTTATTTTTATGCTCAAGGAAGAATTATCTTTAAGTCGATCTTTGTGGACTGTCTGATAAGGCAAGAGTTTGTGCTGCAACCTTTTCCAGTTAGTACAAAGGTAATAGTATGGCCTTTTAATGTCTCATTGGTTTCCTGTTTTCATGGAATTTGTAGGTACTGTACTTCTGGCAAAGTCGATTAAACTGGCTAATAAGTTCAGAACTAGTTGACAGGTAAGTGTTCAGTGTGACTAGATACATCTTGCTTCCACCTTGAAGATACTGAAAATTAAAATCCTGAGGACAGACTTTGGACAAGCTGCAGAAAACTAGGAAATATTGGGAATATATCAATTCATCTCAATGCAGTCATTTTCTTACTGAAAAATTTTCAGAATAATAGTTTTAGTCAGAATCCTAAAAACATCAGCGTAGAAGAAACTTCACTGACATAAATATTCTCAGTTTAATAGAACAATGTAGGTGCACATATGTTCGAATCTTATGAAGCTTGCCTTTCATGAATAACTTCATATACTAGAGGTAATTCAAAAGAACACAAATCTGACAAAACTTGTGTATATTACAATAGTTAGAAATATATTTAATTAATTTATGTGAAAATTAACTTTTTCTTCTCAAGCTTTTCATTAATTGGTGCATCTGGTTTGTAACGCTCAAGTAAATTTCTTCTGGAGAATAGCTTTTACATAGCTTTGAGAAATATTCTGGAAGCATTTGAAGATTTGTATTTTATTTTTTAAACTTCTCTCAAATACATTAAAACCCAAATCCTTTTAAAAAGAGGTTTAGTTTTCTAAATGTTCCCTTCTTTCCTCTTTCCTGTTCCTCCTTCACTAGATGAAAGGAGAGAGAAATTATTATAATAACAACTAAACAAACAAACACTCCAATGTAAGTACATAGAGACGTATAGAAAGAAAGATTCACAACAGTTTGATTTGTTATGTTTGAAGTAAAAATATTAGATAGCTTGCAGAACATTTCTGATGTGAGAAAGAAGCTCTGTATTTTGAATTAGGAAGACCCTACCTTCCTCAGTCCAATTTGAATGCAAAAGATACTGTTAGGAGAAACTCTGATATATACTAATAAACTGGAACATGGCTGAGAGAAAAACAAGCAACAGAAAAACTGCTGAATTCATGTCTCCCGATAGACTTGGTTCTTCAATTTCCGTTAACGCTGAAATGAACTGTAGTCTTCTATCTTCCCAGTCTAATGGAATTTCAGTACAGCACATTGGCTGACTGTGCTATTTTTTTTTGTCCTAGAGCATCAAATTCAATTCATAACCCCTCTTCTGAGTTCATCTTTTCTTTATATCTTTATTCCACTCCCAGTTGCATTTCCATACTCTGTTCTAGGGAGAGGTACGACTTCTGGTTTAGAACTGTGAAGACTAGCATAAATATAGCAATGGTACTTTAACTTCTCTTTACATTTTAGGAACCAATTTTAAAGGGAGAAAATACTATAAGTGGCAATAAGAAACACAGTTTTCTTACAGTGGGGAGGGATTTGCAAATTTACCCTCTAGACCCACTGTGAGTGCAGATCTCTACTTCATGAACATATTGAGACCAGGTGTGAGTCTGATCCTTGCTCTCTTGTGGGTCATACAAGTTTCTATTCACTGTTTGAACTTGCACAGTGGTTGTCATCAAACTATTGCTGCTCATTATTTCAGAGACCAGTCATTATCCAGACTGAAAAACTTCAGATTTGTAGCTTGCCAAGCAATACAGCTAAGTGATAACATTGCTGTCATATAACGCTAGTAAAATTTATGTGGCTGTTCTCAGAGATAACAATAAATAGCAACCTCTTTGTAGTGGCATGTGCTCTACTTGATATGGAGTTTCCAATTTCCGCTTTAAAAACAAAAATACAGCCTTCAGGTACTTCTGAAGGAGCTGTGTTAGGCATGGCGTGGGTTTTAGAGACATTGATATAATAGAAAACAAAGTCATTAACATAACATACATTTTTATTTTTAATTTTTTAGAAGCAGGTGAAATAGTGAGACTCTCTGACCATGTGCTTTTCCCTGGAACATCACAGAAGTAATCCATTAAAATATGGTGAGGGAAATTTTGGATACCTTTTGTGTTGTGCTAGAGGAAAGCCCCAACATTTTCCTTTTCCATCCCACTTCAGGACCTTGGTCAGGATTTAATATTTGTGGTTTTGCTAGAACTTCCTTTATTAGATGTTCTGTATAGTAATCTAACAGTATTAGATTAATATAGCCTACAGCTAAGAGTAATCATTATTCTTATGCACTGTAATATAACATAGGTACCCTATGAGTAAGTAAAGAACTTTGCCTCATTGTTTAGTTCCTAGACAGCCACAGATTCACGATGAATATCAACATGCCTAATTTCACTGAAATGAGAGCTTTAGAATAAAATAACTTTGTAATTTAAATACAAGGCAGAAATCAGCACTGTGCATCATGCAGTGTGTAAATAAACCCTCTCAGTTTTTCAAAATTACCTTCCTTCTCCCTAGCATTCCCCAGTGGATGTCTAAAGCTGATAAATGCAAGGAACACATAACAATATTCTCTGTATTCCTATCTGGAATAGGCTGTTCCACAACCGGCAGTGTTTTCCCACTTTCCAAGAATACTTTTTAAAAAAGGGTGTGTGTGTGTATCTTTCTGAACAGCAGATAGATTAAAAAAAAGGAAATATACTTTACCTTGAAAGAAAGAGCTTTTATAACATAAGAACAAACCTTCGACTGCTCTAGTACATTTATTATAAACTTTGGATAATTTTGCTTAGTGTTTTAAACCTCTGACTTTCAAAACATTTTTGTTTCTAAAATTCATTAACCAAATACCATTAAACTCTTGCTTTGGGACAATATGTTCTTGATATTCTGGGGAGACCTTAAAGCAGCCTTCCAGTACTTGATGGGACCCTACCAGAAAGATGGAGAGGGACTTTTTAACAGGGAGCATAGTGATAAGACGAGGGGTAATGGTTTTAAACTGAAATAAGGTAGATTTACATTAGACGTGAGCAAAATATTCTTTATTGTGAGGGTGGTGAGGCACTGGAACAGGTTGCCCAGAAGCTGTGGATGCCCCATCCCTGGAAGTGTTCATGGCCAGGTTGGATGGGGCTTTGAGCCTGGTCTAGTGGAAGGTGTCCCTGCCCATGGCAGGGGTGTTGGAACTAGATGATCTTTAAGGTCCCTTCCAACACAAACCATTCTATGATTCTGTGATATTCTGCTGAAGGAAAAACTTACAGTGGAGTTTTCCTGCTAAGCTTGGGAGGTTGTTCCTTGTTAACCCTCATTAAGAAATTTTATGAACATTATGAAGTAACCTTATGTTTGTGAGAAGGAGTTTACTATTGCTGCACAATCTTCCTCCCTCTATGTTTTTGTTCTGTTTAAAAATGACAGTAGATACATTTTTCTGTCAAAAGTACATATCAATCCTTTATTCTTCATAACAAGTCATTTCATGGACTTATATTTAAAAATAACCACCACAATGGCTCACAACTTCTGAGGGCTCAAAGCAATTGTTCCTTTTCAAATTGTTTACAGTTGCATCTTACAGCTGTTAAAAAATCACAGTAGTTTTATTGAGTGGAAATATCTCGTCAGCTCAGAGAGTCTAACAGCTAAAGAGACGTAATGAACTTTTTTTTAGGCGAGAGTTTTCCTTTAGATTCTTAAACACCATCAAGTATTTCCCAAGGACACCTAATGCTTTCTACTATGTCACTGGGGAGTAGTCAATATGACGAATGGAACAGGCTGTAACAAGCCAAGGTGCAGACATGTGCTGCAGATTTGTTTTAAGGTCAGATTCAGTGGCAACCAGCACTGTGAGATTCAGTCCACAGCAGAATATCTTCTGGCTCTGAAGAGGGTTTTGTCATGTTTTTCTTGTTGTCATTGTTTTGGGGTTTTGTGACTGCAAATTGCAATTTGAGATTTTTGCTATAGAGAATGGCAAAACTTTTGCCACTTGGGCATTAATTTCATAGGTACATGCTGTTGTAAATTTTCAGCTATTTAAACAATGAGGAAAAAATTAAGCTTCTCTTTGTTTTTTGATTCCCTTAGAAAACAAACCTACAGAGAATAAACCCAATATCTCTCAGTCTCATGCATTTCATTGCATGTTCTGTCTTGCTGCTTTTCTGGAGGATTCAGAATCCTAATGTAGGAAAGCAGAGGTTGTAAATTGTGTCAGCAACCAGTAACTGAATTTTCAGTCATAGCAGATAGCACCAGGCATGGCAGATAGTCCTGGGCCTTACTTCAGAGTCTGTCATCACAGTAAAGCCTGTTTCAAAATTCCTATACCTTTTGAAAGGGCATCAGTTTTTGTTATCCTCTACTTCTCTTTCAAGCATACTGAGACAAAAAGCTTCAAAGTGAGACTAGAACTGGGAGAAATAGGTAAATTCCAGATCTTATTTGCATAAGAAATAAAATATTGTGAAGAGTCAGATTGAAAAAAATAACCTGTCACAAAGCCAGAGACTGAAATGCTGGAAGGGAATAAAGGAAGTACCGTATTTCGAGCTAGCTAACTTTATCCCTCTCCAATCTGATACTGCAACCTGATTTTGTGGAGCAAACATGTTCCTCTGCAAGTGTTATGTGTTCAACAGATTTAGTAGAGTTGCTTCAGTGTCTATGGAAATAATTATGGTTTTTGACTTCAGTCATAGCAGGCACAAGTATGTTCTGCATTCCCAGTAGACTCAGCACCTTGCAGTGTCAGGCTTTTTAATGATATGCCTTTGTATCTTGGCATAAGTTCTTACTAAATGCGACCGTCCAGTGGTACATTGGACATCACAGCTTTCAGCCAGTCAGCGCACTCTGACCACAGGGACTAAATACTGGCTAGTTGAAAATTTCTGCTTTAAAACCATGTGATTCCTGGTGCTTCAGCCAAAGGATAGTTTCAATAATGTTTCAATAATAGCTCTCTGCTATTCCATAGTTGGAGTGCTTCTTATTTTGTTTGTGAGCTGATCTAGAATATGCTATACGGACAAAAAAAATCCACGTTCACAGACCAGCTTCTGTCCTTTCAGAAGGTTACGTTTTACCATTTCAGTGTGTCATACCCAGTAATTATATTTACTACTTGTAATCAAAGCAATTTAATGGTACTTGAACAAATAAAGGAAATACCATTATCATGTTCTTCTTAAATTTACAATTTCAAAATTACAGTGATATTTTTCTAATGAAAATGTTAACTCATTCTAAAGTTGTCCCATAAGCTAAGAATATTTAATTATTTCTGTAGATCTTCCCCCTTTTAGAATAAAACCTTTTTTAAAAGTTAAGGTTTGTAAAATGTCAAATGGCTGTAACTGCTAGCTGGTAACTAACGTTTACATTCTCTCTATGCACTGTTTTCTTCACGTCATTTAGTGGATCTTCTAGTACAAGTAATGTGGATCAAATAGCTTTCTGGACTTTATTTGCTTTAATAACAGCTTATACTAAGTGTCACTGGAGGAATTAAAAAAAGTCATGATGATCAATTCACTGAACTGTTAATAACACCAAAGTCTTTAAAGTGTTCCTGTATATTTGGAATTCACATGCAGGGCTCCACTGAGCATTTGCTTAGAGCCATTCATGCTCCTTCTCTCCAGAGTATGCACACTAACTGCTTGAGACAAACTTTTGCTTGTTTTGAAGCTGCCTCTGTTCCCAAATAAATATTTATACTGGCAGTTACCCCATTTGTTTACCAGCCATTCACAGATTGGACTGCATTTGGAGAATTAATTGCCTTACATAAAGATGCTGTTTATTATTTGACAGCATGTTTCTGCATTGCCCCTCTAGATGGCATTTCTAAAAACAATTCCAGATGGAAACATGCAAGATATTTCTGTATGCCCCAATAGCTTTAAAAATAGATGCCTCTGCATGATTCACAGGGATCTCGATCTGCACCTCTAAGTTGACCTGAGCTATAAATGCTTTATTTATAAAGTATACTGAAACAGTAGATACACTTTTTTCCCTGATTGTCTTACTGGTTTCCCCCCCCCGCCCCCCCTTTTTTTTTTTGTTCTCAGAGACATTAAAAGAAAATAATGCTTATGTAGAATTAGATGATTTTTAGATAAGAATATCTTACAGGGCTTCCTAGTGTGTTTTTTTTTTTCATGTTTACAAGAAAGTTGTAATTAGAAGACATACATGAATCAATCCTCAGCTGACAAACTGCAAATCTCAGTGTAATGTACCTGAAGATTTGACTCTGTGGTTTAAGGTAAAACATCCTCTTAGATAGAGAAGCACAACTTTTTTGAAACAGCAGGAGCCAGAGCATGGAAATGAAAGCTTTCTCATGGTGTGCAACAATAGGGAAATGCTCTGGCTGTTACTGTAGCCCACAGGCTACAGGAGATGAGGAGTCTTACTCCTATGGTTCTCCCATGCGCTTTGTACTACTAGATACAAAATACAAGAAGTCAGCCCTCTATGGCTTATCTCATGGTTGAGTTGAGTAAAATAATTTTGATGTATTTCCCACCTAGATTTTAAACATGCTGTAAAATCTCTGGCTTTCTTAAGCAAAATAATAATCTGTTATGATATCATCACTTGTTAATGATTTCCTTAAATTTCCTGTTAAAAACAAGGTAATCAGAGAGTCAGCTTTGGCACCTACGCTCATAGCTTGTGCCTGTAAGGAATTCTTTTAGATGGATATCCCATTCCTATTAAGGTAACAGGATCACCCCTGTTTTTTTGTTCTTGAAATGCTAGATAATCTTTGGTGTTTTTCCTAAATAGTTACTCAACAGAAGTGACTGTTACTTATCAAAATGTTTCATGCCTTTTAAATACCATAGTAGTATTCTAGAGAGCTTTTAATGGACAGCGTCATAAAATGTGGAATCTTTTCTCAGTGGAAGATAACAGTCCAAATTACAATAATGACCAATACAGCTGCAAGCTGCCAGCAGTTTTCAACTTCTCTGATGGAATAAAGGAAATCTGAAAGGGCATCTCTTATAACATGAACTAAACTCCTCCTTGCTTTACCAGCCATGTAGTTAACAGAGTTACAGACGTGTGAATGCTTCTCAACTGAGCCAAGCTGAGAAACACCAAGTTAAAACTCAAAGCATGGTCTTCAGTCAACCTTGAATTATGGCATTTTATGAAAAAGTGATGTAAAATACAATCTGTATCTTTCAACAAAGCTGAATGAAAGAGAAGCAGATTAATGGGTTATGAGAAGAGTATAAACATGCTTGAATTGCTTTTATAGTACTAATATTACAGTTGTGAATGTCTTCTCTTTTGACTTATTTGAGGCTAAAGGACCCTTAGCAGACTAGCTGAGGAAATTGTGTGGGGACTTATTCTTCCAGTAAAACTTTTTGGCATAGGGACCTTTTGCTGTATGAGAGCAGAACTTGATGTAGGAAGACTTGAGCTATCTCCATTTAATTATTACCTATAGAGACTGCTGGGAGTAGGAGGGATCAGGGATCTACAGGTCAGACCTGGTCCATTTCTGAGATAAAGCAAACATGCATTTCCTAAGAACAAGCAAGAGGGGAAAGAAAGGTGTTAGGTTTTATTGGATTTTCTTTTGAGATCTGCTTTCTTGGGTGTCTTTGAATTTTCCAGTGGAGGAAGAAGACTTTTTGAAAAACAGACAATGCTAATGTTCAGTTATGAATCATGTTGTTAGTCTGCTGTGAGGGCTGGTTTATCCTAAATCATCAGGCAATGGTTTTTGACATAGTTCTGCGACTTTTTCTCCTGATTGCTTTCTAGAGTTTACGAAGTAATTATAATTATACTCTCTAAATCTTTTCCTAAAATATAATATCTAGTAAAATAAACAAATAACTTACAAAGGATGTGATGGGTTTTGATTTTTGTTTTGGTTTTGTTTGTTTGTTTGTTTTTTGCGGTGGGGTGTGTGTGCAGGTTTTTTCCAGAAAGAGTTACTGTTGTCCTAACTATTCACAAAGTTTAACAAAAGCTTGGCATTTGAGCCCTGAGCACTTTCCGCTTTTATAAATATTCTTATTTGCAAATGCAAAATTCCAGCATTACAGAGATGGTATAATTTTGTCTACTGAAGTTCGGTTTTTGTCTGAATGGTTACTTCACTTTGAATATGAAGTGTTTGTCAGAAAACTAGGCATTTTTCACAGTCCCAGACATCACAAAGATTTAAGACATGATATTAGTTTTGTTTGTTTTGCCCCATGCCCTGCCATAAAGAAAGATACATGCAGTGTTACTTCCAAAGGAAGAAATATTTTTCCCTTATCTTTTGAGGCCTGTAAAAGTAACCCCAGAAATGCTTTAAAGAAGATTATAGTACATCCCACTGCAGACTTCAAATGCAGTTAACAGATGGCATGCCGTTACAGTGGAATTGGCTGTACGTGCTATACCATTTGAGCTTCATGCAAGTGGATCATTTTCATGGCCAGAGTAGGTAGTAAAGGGTGGCTCTGTGAATATACTCAGATCACTGGAATAACTTACTAGAGGTATAAGAGAAAGAAGCACATCAAAGCAAAATCACACCTGATGTTTTTTTCACTATGGCAAATATTAGAGATTAAGAGGCAAAAATGAATATACTCAATATTTCCTGACCAAAGCTGAAGATGGCTTTGGTACTCAAAGCAGAAAATGGGGAGGGTGATAAATCCTGTTTAGTTGCTTACCACTGACTGCTAGTGATGGTGTTTTAAAAGAGGATATCAATCAGATATTCACTTCAAGGCAGAAAGAACAGAGATGAGTGAGTAGTGCACACTAAATAAAAATAACCCTTTTTAAGTAAGTTGCTGCTTAGTATCCAGGAAGTTTTATTTAAGAATGCCAGTGTCACTCAATGGGATTCACCCCACAGCCTGAGCAATAACCTGCCAGAAATGATGGAATGGATTTTGGGATGACAAAAAAAAAATAAGTAAAAAAAAAAACTAAGGAAATCTAAAATAATGGAATGAGCTGGATCTTTAATAGGCACATACTTCTGTTCTCAGGCTGTTCTAAGGAGGATTTAAGGGTTAATTGGAGCTAACTATCACTTTGTTGTTTACCAGAACAGTCAGAAACACAGTTCCTGCTTTCTCCTCAATACAACTTGAAATTTCAACTATAAGTTGTATGCTTGGCTGTTTACCCACATTGTGAAAATACCTCTCACATCCTCCTCCCCCTCCTGAACCAGCATTCCTGATATGCTCTTTACAGCCCAAATGCCTCGACTGAATCCCAGGCAATCTGAAACCAACTGAAAAACTTACGTTCATTGCAGGGGGATTTGGATCAGGCCCAGGAACAAGAATATTGCAAATTAGGAATGATGTGGAGAAGTGGGTGTCATGGCAGAAATATGTGCGTGGGAGCTTGTGTAAAACCTGTACACAATATGCTTGTGCTATGCTTTTCCAACTATTATTTCTTTTTAGCTGCTTGTTTAAAAAGAATGTAGTTAGAACCTTTAATTTGATTCCTGTTTTCACAAAAAAGTAAACAGGGAGAATCTCTATGAAGATATTTTTCTCTTATTCTGCAAAAGCAGGCAAAATTTGAAGTCAGGGAACAATTTGACTGAAGTACTCTTGAGAGACCCACAGGAATATAATCTTCCTTTTGAGAGAAAAACTAAAGTGCAGAACTGAGCTGTACCATTAGAAAAGGATTCATACTGAATTGTTCAGTGCATGCCACATGTAATTAGTGCACACTGACAGAGTGATTATATACACAATAAATCAAGATTTGGCCAAACAAATCTCTCTTCGTGCCGCCAATATACTATGCTGGCTGTGTTTTTCTGGCTTCATCCTAAACTCCCCCCTCCCTGTACCTCCTGTTTTCTTTTTTCTGCAAGAACTTCCAAATGCCTCCGTGTGTGCTGACAGCACCAGGCATTCATTACTGGGAGACTCACTGTCGAGACAATGAAACTATGCAGGGCAGGATGGCGTTGTCACCATCTTCTTCAGAGTCTGCCTTCAATATGGGAAAAGTTCTCTAAAACAGCTTCTACCGTGGCTTCCCTCAGGTTGTTGTGACCTTTTGTTTTTGTGCAACTGGAGCTTCATTAGTTTGTTGCCGCATGCACAATTTCCAACGGCTGCTTTGAAGACATGTTAATTATAGTAATAATTTCCAACTCATTTACTAGTCATTGCCTATTTTCTTGCAGGGCAAAAGTGGAAATAAGATCTTGCCCAAACCACTCCTCATTGAACAGTAATGCCTTAAGTCAAATCTCTATCTGGAAATTTTTTTCTCCAGTAAATTTTGCCAGAAGCCGTCGTTTTTCCAAGGTCTGTGCAAGTAACTGCATAATGCAAACACTAATACTCTAGATCATTTCACACATTAGTAACAGGGGAAGCATTTAACCATCAGAGGAAGAAAAAAAAAATCTATTAGAACACTTCATTTACTGAAAGCTAAATAAGCTGTTATTCTGTGAAAGTTTGTAGTTACAGTGCTTTTCCTTTAAGCTTGTGAACAAGCCTTTGGGCTGCACTGCTTATTTGATCATCATAACCATCAGTAGCTTCACTGTAGAAACTCCAACAAGAACTCCCTGTTTTGGGGCTTGATTCTGCAAGGAGCTGAGTACCACCTGGAAAGCATTTTATGTCCACAGTTTCTGGCAAAGACAGTTCCAACTGGCCTAGGCCTTTGGCCAGGGTTTATCAAGAGAAATATAGGTATCTTTTCAAAAGAAGCCAAAGATAGTCATGTGCGAACATAATTGGTAAATGCACCCTGCTGTCCATTTGCACATGCAAATTTGCTAATGTAAATACAGACTGGCATGCATATTCACTATTTTATGGACTCAGTCTTGGTACCTGCTTGAATTTAGTCCTCAGCATTATTAGTGTCTGATTGAATCATGTATTTTGACTGGATGCAACCAGAAGTTCTGAATTCTGGTTCAGTTTTAGTGTTGTATTTCATGAAGTGCGCTCATGGAAGCTTGTTTGAATCCTACTCAGTTGTACAATGCACAAAGGAGAAATCCCCTTCTCCCAGCTGATCTATTGGAAAGGAAAGTAAGCATACGTCATCAGCCGTCCCTCCCGTTCTTGTACGTCACTGCAAATGAAAAGTCTATGTATTTCCTGTGGCCACCCTTTTTGCTGATGGTTGGTGTCTCAAGCTGCAGAACAGCTGACTTTCTATGTTAGCTGTTGGCCTGCAGTGATTTACTTGAAAAGTTGAATGCAGTAGTGTACCAGCTATCGAGTCATTTTGCTCGTATTTTATGTTTGCTTTGTTTCCTGCACTTGCTGGAATGGGAACAGTCATGTTAACGATACAGTAGCAAGTTAGTCATACGGTGCTATTTAAAAGGTGACCACACTGGGAGCGATTCTAATGGTGGCAAGCCCGTTGCTGGAAGCTGGGGAGATTCCTCCTTCAGCTACGATGATGCTACAGTGCTTTTGTGTCAGGTGCTTGGGTAATTTCAGTTTGAGAAAGGTCGCCGTGTTTAATAAGCACAAGTACTCTGAACGTTGGCGGAGGGAGAGGAGCCACGGCTTTGGACTGTCTCCAGCAGGAGCCCGCTGCAGCCATGATTTTGACACTGTGCAGGCCATGCACTTAGTAGAGTACAACGTTTATTTAGGCACTCTCTCAAACGAAAGGGAAATGCTCAGTGAGGCAGATCGTATATTACCCATTTCAGTGACAGCTCATTCGTCACAGACCTAGTAACCGAGCAAATGGTACAGCTTTCTTTAGAAATGGAGGTTATTTTAGTCATTTTTAAAAATAATTTCTTTCCACTAATGCACAAATGTGAATCCCCAGCATTTTAGAGTTTTGTTCTGGAGAAGCATCCAGGAGTCTGATTACTTGCCTGAATAGCTTTTTTCTTTTTTTAATTAGAAGTGCAACTCACATGGAACAAAGAAATCACTAACACTTCCTAGTTCAACTGTGCCAGAATTTTTTCAAATATTGTAATCTTATTGAGACTTAGAAGTTTCTACTTTTTGATCACGAGGAAGGGCTGCAGAGGGCTTTAGTAACAGTTACTGAAAGCCAGCATTGATTTTTATAGAGAATTTTAGAAGTGGATTATAACCATTTATTATTTTTATTTGAGTGGTGGGTTAGAGTTATTGTTTGTGAGCAGAGGGACAAGTTTTAAAAGGATAATCTCATCTCAAATAAAAATTATTGTGAATTTTTTGATTTTTATGAAGTTTGTAAGTTTTTATAAAATTGTTAATTGTACCGTAGCAAATTTCATGTCATTTCATGTACAATTTTATGTTTGGGGTTTTTTTCTGTGTGGCTATCCACTCATTTTTGGAACCTGAAAGACAGGAGGGAATACAAATCTTCCTCTTCTCTATCTTGAAAAGTGAGTTATCACGTGCTCTGTGCTAATGTTGACACAACTGAGCCACAGTGGGTGTGGGGTGAAGATTGCTTTTGGTGAACTGCAGATCAGAGTTGCCCAGACCCATCTTCTGTGGATGATATTGGTGACATTTGCTCAGGCACAGACCACTGTGCAAAGTGACACCTCTACATCTGTGGGCAGATCAGCGCAGAGGTGGTGGAGACATTTTTTGAAGAGTGGAAGGAGGGCATTTGTGGGAGTGGGAGAGAAGGTTGTGTCCGTGCACTGGTGGCCCAGCGCCCACCATCTCCATGGCCATAGGGCTCCACTAGCTAGTGGACATAGTGAACATAAATCCAATAGCTAGTTTCTGTCAGACCAGTTCTAAAAACCTGTTATTTCAAATTTTAGTCATATATATATTTTTATATATATATGTAGTAAGGGGGAGATGGGGAGATTCTTCTCTAGCATAACTCCATGAGAATATATTTGCGGATCTGATCCAAGATGTGTTTATGAATACACTCCTTTCTTTGTTATCAGGAAATAGTTTTCAGTGTTTTCTTTGATTGTAATTCACACGTTAAATCACGTCGTAAGTGTGTAGTTATTTGGATTCTCAAGGCACTATGATGTCAATTTCTTTAGAATGTTGTCCCTTGGGAACCCCAAATGGGGTGCTTGTTGCCTCTTTCTCTGAAGAACAGTGATGCAGGCATGGATAGAATATTAAATGCATCTTTCTTTTTTTTTTTTCCTGTGTAAAAAAAGATGAGTGCTTTATTTTCCCTCTGTATAGAGTATTTCATTGCTGTCTTGGAAAACAACAGTGTGTAGATGATAAAAATGTCTGTAATCACATGAATAAGTTCCCCCCTGTAGTAAAATTCTGTCACAGTGGTGCAAAGCTGCACAATTTGACAAGGGAGTGATTTCAGTTTGCTACATAGCTAAAAAAAGAAACCAGGTGAAACAACTGAATGCTGACATTTGAGTAGGAGTAATAAATCAAACTGGTGGGTGGAGGAAAGGAATGTTCCTGTCTTCAGAAAGAAGCCTGCTTTTTTCCATATGAAAATGAAATGCATTTGCAGAGGGTGGCTCATTTACACTCCATATCATTACATATTCAAGAAAAGACTGAAATAAACAAACAAAAAATGATAGCAACCACCTGTTGGATAAGCTCAGTAGTTTACTGATGTCACAAATACCAAATTCATAAGAAGCACAACTTGGAAATATTTATTTATTTATATTTTTTTTCTCTGTTGTGTCAGTAATCTCTACACTTGTATTCCTGTCACAGCTACCCTTTAGTATCTATGTTTGTCAGTAAGAGCTTTCATTGAAAACTGTATCGATCTGTAGTCTCAAAAGTAATTGTTAATTGGAAGGTATCCCTAGGTCAACATTAATTTCATCCATGTTTGTTTCTGGCATGAAAGGAAGCACTGTCAGTGCAGTGAGATCTTGTCTCTGCAGGAAACTTGTACAGGTTGGGTTGAGGAGTTAGGGGCAAAAAGTTGTAATAATTTTGAAATGACTAGCATAACACAAGCTTTTCATAGTGTCTAAAAAGGGATTTTGCATTGTATAACACAAAAGATTTGTTGCTTTTGGAAGATTTTGTTAATGAGGTTTCTGTTTGTGTCCCACCCTACTGTTTACCTGTGAGGTCTTTGTTCAGTTCTTTATTATTGGGCTAAGGATTAGTCCTGTAAACCTGTAATGATTCTCCAATTTGTGCTTGCAGAAGTAATTCTGTCATGGTCAGACAGGGAATGGGAGATACAAACACCTTTTTCCTGAGCAGATGAATTCTTTATTGGGCCTATGTAGTGTGTACAGATAATACCTCTTGCTGGTTTTCTCTCATAATTCCTCCCTCTCATGCACTAGGAGCTACAGTTAGGGATGAACGCTTTCCATCATCTGGTGTAACAAGTGCCATCTTAAAATTTTAGTCTCTTAGCTTGAATATCGAGCCCAAAACCTATGTGTCTATAGGAGTGAATAAGAAGTTCTCTTTCAAAAGGCAATCATGGATAAAAATTAATATAACAACAATAAAAAATACTTCCTGATGCACAGCAGAATATTTGAACTCAGCTATGATCTTCCTTGAAGTCACTGATAGCTTGATTGAAATTTTCTTCACATTTTAAGTGATGGGTTATTGAAGTATGTCTGCAGTGTATTGTTTACCAAACTTTTGTGTAATTTTGGCACTGTCACCCACAATTGAGTTATCCAAGTGACATATACAATGTGTCTCATTTCCAAACTGAGTTTGTATGGTTTTGTGTATGAATAATGAAGTGTCTTAATTTATGCTGTGCAAGAATGTCTGTGAAATTTATTTTGTTGCTATTGATTTGTTGGATTCACATGAGTACTCCTGTGCTAGCTGACCCAATGCAGTTCAGCTGCTGGCTCAAAGGAGAATTTTCAGCTCACTGCTTCTCTCATGAAAGAATTGTTGCCATTGAATCTGTATGATAGAAGATAACAGAGCTGGAAATATACCTCCTACCCTGCTTGGAAAGATAGGCCCTTTCAGTTGTGACATTTTGAGGACTGAAATGAATCATGATAATATTAAGTCATGGTTATTTTTGCTGAGAGATGAATGTATGTAAGACTTCAGGGCATAGATGGACTATATATGTATAAAAAAAGCTTGTGGAAGCGTCAAGTGACAAATGGGTTTGACGATTACTTGAAAGTATAGCTGAATGCCACTAGTTAGAATTGCAGTCTGATGTTACATCCACCTGGTGCTCCAAGGGACTCATGAAATTAAAATTTAGGCTATTTCCCTCCATGCTTCAGTGGTATGTGCACTGCAGTTCATAGAGTGATGGCAACATATAATGTGATCTTTTAAAATGAATTTTAATGATTTATGTGGGTCTTATGTGGATTATAATACTTATTATCATTACAGATGTGAGAGAAAGGGAAAGGGAAAAGGTGTGCTTTACAGAAGGCCACCAATCTGCTCTCCCAGAAATATATGAATATTAGCAATATTTGCAGTATAATAACAGTCTTTTCTGATAAGTAACAAATGAGATGCTACAGTGTTGCAACTGTAGCGAAAGTGGTTTCAATGGCACTCATTGTTTGACTATAATGAGTATATACCCCCTGAATGGGACTTCACCAGATTTTCACCGAAGAGAAGGCAGGGGAGATGTGCTCACAGGACTCCCCAGACCTGTTCTGGGTCCTCATTCTGAACCTGGTCTAGATCTGAGAGAGACCTGAAATTTGTTAATATGCACAGAAAGCCATAATGAAAGATGGTGATTAATGTCTTCTGTTCCATAACAAGATCTTCCTCTGAGCATTTTAAAGAATCTCATTGTACTGCACCTTCTTCAAATTCTATTAAAAGAGCAGTGTGATTTGGTAATGCCTAAGTTAACTTATTGTACAGGTGACACATGTAGAAGTAATTGACATTAAAGGTGCCTAATATTAATAATAGCCTATCTTCACTTGCTTATAATGCCAAATTTTAGTAATTTCAGTTAATTTTTTCTATGTGGGACATCTGCCTCAGCCTAAATTGTTTTGGAAAATGCTCAGCAAGAATGGTGCAGCCATTGTTAAGAAAGCATCAGGAGGGGTTAGTTTACTTAGCTTTAAAGATATGTAGCTAATGTACTGAAAAAATCTAGTAACTTCTTGCTTTTTGGGAGTGAGGGGCAGTCAGAATTTGGTGGTCTTTAATATCTTTTGTCATTCTGTGAGAAAGCTATTGAGTTTTGTTCAAATTATAAGCTTCTAAAAATCTCACATATGGACATATCCTAGTGAGATTTGATAGAATTTGGCAGCTTCATCATCTGAAGGATCCATTCACATTAAGCATATTCTGGCCCCATACCTCTCCAGTCTGCTAACCGGACTGTGTATCTGCCTCATTGGCCATAATTTGTATTCTAGTCCAGGGCTGTAAGGGATAATCAGGATTTTCCACTCATTTTCCTTCTTCCCTAGCTTCTCAGATTCACTGTAATGCAAGTCAGAAAAGATAAAAGCAGTGATTTTGCTCTGAATAGAAAACAGTGTTATGCCCCTGTTAAAGATCCATATCATAGTACCGACCATATAGCAGATTTTATGTTGTTGTGTCCTAACTTGACTGGGCATATTTATTAACATTGTTGCTGCATACAAAGCTGAATTCCAGCCTGGATTACACTTGTTTACTCCTGAAATTTACATATAAAACCCACCTGTGCATATAGGTTTTCCACACAGTTATTTGCATGCACAAATAGGTGTTGCTTAATGGTACTTGGACTTATTACAGCCCTTGAACAACCATGTTAAAGGTGCATGACTGAAGTTTGTGGTAATTGTACCATCTGGAAGTCTGAATTCATAGGTAAGAGCATGCCTGGAGTGTTGAAGAATAAACCTTCTCTCTGAGGTTTAAATAGTTTATATAGAGCCGCCTGGCAGTACTACATACTTTCTATCCCAAGACTTCTCCAAGTCCCACCTAAGCCTGGGAACTGGGAACATGCTTTACTAGTTAGCTACTACTGATTTCTGTGTGTTTTCCAACCCACAATGAAGTTTTCATTTTTAATTGAAGGAGAAATAGTGAAGAGTTTCATAGCAAGATAACTTTCTCCTGGCATGCACGTGAGGGTAAGGGACAGCTAGAAAGCCACAGATATTCTGAAGACACAAATTATTTATCCTACTTGCTATAACTACTCTGCAGAGTGCTGTTCAGCAAGCTTCATGTAACAGCACTCCTCATCACAATGTTGGTTCCATCATGCCAGCAGACTTTTTTCTCCTTTGAAAAAAGTATTAAGCAGATTCTAAATTTCAACTGAATACACAACTCTAAAAAAAAGAAAAAAAATCCTTTTGTTTTCTTTTTTAATGGCCAGCCATTAGTGATTCTGAAAATAGAATGCATTTTGAAAGTAGTTTAAGAGCTGCTTGCATCAATCTTTATTATTTATTGGTTGACTCAGATGACAGATCTGAGCTACCTTATAGTTGGAGGTGTGGCTGATGGTTTGCGTGCCCTTCTTGACCTTGCCAAGGGCAAACATAGTTTAAAGTTGTTTATAAACTATAAATTTCATGGTAAAGAATGATGTGAAAATAAATCCAGTGTACTTCTTAAATTATTAAAAGTACATTGTGTAAACAGGATACTGCAGTGGGGAAGTCTCTGAAGAGTGTGATTCTACTTCTCAGACTATTCTGAACAGACATGTAGTTCAAGCTGATCATTTAAAATATTTCTGTCACTACACTTAGTCAGAGTGGCAATAATTTTGTGGGTATTAGCTGCATGTAGCAATGCAACTACTATGAGATGTTGTTTAGAGTTCTAAAGAAATAAGGTTAAAGCAAGCTTCATTAATATTTCAAGAAAACCATTCACAATGATCGAAAGAGACTACTCTGTTCCTGACCTCCTGAGGATTTAGAGGCATATGGCTTCTCTTTAGTAAGAGCAGGCTGTGATAGCTACGACACTCAAACTCAAATTGGATGCCTGTGGCTGTTAGACATTTGCCCTTTAATTATACTGATTCCAAGACCTGCCTTGTCTCTGGACAAGTTTATTCCTTCTACAGTACTGGACATACATCTCCACAATTTATACATATGTTATAGTGTTTGAACGTAACCTGTGTATAAAGGCTATACCGTGCATAACTTAAACAAAGTGGGACAATGAATAAAGAAAAAACAGGATTAGAGTATTTGGGAAAACTATTTGAAATGTTTTTTCAAAGCAAAGACTGGCAATCTCAAGGCTTGCATCTCTAAGAAAAACAAGCTGTACACAGTACTAAATGGACTTGCCATGGCGTGCAGATGAATCTGCTAGTTTATTCTGTTCATGGTTCACAAGATTATACAAATTACTATGAAGATATTACAAAGTTTTTATCCCAGAGAGCTTAAACTGATTGCAAAATGGTATAAAACTGTACAAATTTGGTATTCTAAAACTACCATGATAAAGTGGTGAAAGAAATTGCATGTTTGGTGGTGTGATAAAATAGAAACAAAACCGATTGCCTGCTGACATCGACTTCATAAGCTCACCTTTCATCTGAACATAATAAGGAATTTGCTTCTCTATTTTCTGCATGAGGTTTTAAGTCCTCCCCTTGTCTATGACTTTCTAAGATTGTTTTTGAATGGCATATTGTAATCCTTTGTCATTCCTCCTCTCTCAACCCCATTGCCAGTTCAGCCATTAGGGCTTATTAAACATAGAGAATAAATCACAAAATTCTGGCACTGTGGAAATGGAGGGCAATTCAAAGCCCCAGTGATTTATTTATTTAATTGCAATGGTAGAACTGAATGGCAAAGACTTGTACATGGTTCCTAGTTCACAGCTTAACTTCCTTTGCATATTTAGATTATTGCTCTGGTACACAGATCTTTAATTACAAAATTAGGATGTGAGTCTACGTTTCCTCAGAGGTGTGAAGAGTTTGGATCTAGACTTCAAACTAAGTCCTACCCCTATTATTATTTTACACTTCCCAGTATGCCTTTTACTAATTTCTGGAATATTTAGATAGGAATAATTTAATTTCACGGCTCCCACTGAGTGGTGTTCATAGTCCTCTGAATGAGTTTACAAAGGGTATCTCAAAGACAAAATTATATTTAATCAGTTTCAGAGGTTGTTAGAAAAAGTATGTTAGACATCTCACTGTGATGAAGTTCTAGACATGCTTCCTTCTAGCATGTAGATGTAAAAGACCTAATCCAGGTTTGTGCTACTACTGCCCTCTAAATATAAGCTTTAAAAGTATCCCGTGAGAACTGATCTGACCCTGTACAGAAGTTTTTTTCAAAATTGAAGAGCAGGACCACTTCTAATTCCACATGAGCAATGCTTTTCATGCAGTGTTTTCAACCAAAGTGTAAAAAGACAGTGCTGGTATGTGAAAACGAAAAACTAACTAGACACTCAGTGTGATTCAGCAGGACTAGGAACTGCACTGGAAATCCTTTAAGCCAACCACATAAACAGCTCTGCATTTCCTGCTGGAGGTGTCAAGAGATGAGCTGTGAATTCTGCTGCTTGTGCTGTAATGGGTGGTGAATTTGTGAACCATAACAGATAATGAACATATCTTTCACACATTGTACTGGATGCATATGGAAGAGATTTTGATTATATGCCTAAGACTTCATTTTTCAGTTGTAATGGGTGTGACAGTAGCCATGAGTAAAGGTGGCTAGAAATAGAAATATATTCACATCACATAAGTAGTGCAGGTAACTTCTTTATAAAAGAAAATCTCCATCATGTCTCAGGATAGATGCAAGGTGAAAAACACAGATTTCTGAGGAAGAACATTCTATCAAAATACCAAATTTAGCATGATCAGGTGGGGGTGGGGATTGTTTTGATTTGGTTTTTTAGGCTGTAAGGAAAGCATCTATCAATGTTTCCTTCTGTTTCTGTAGGCAGATGAAAAACTTTTCCTTTGTTGATAGTCAGGGAGCTCTTGCTAGGATTTATCCCATGAAAATTGAAGCTTCTATAGAAAAAGAATATCAATTTTGCTAAGGAGCTTTCTTTGTAAGCATATTTTTTGAGCGGAATATTCCTGCTGGTTTTTAATCATGATTAACTTCATCTACAAAATGGGAAGCCAATACACAATAAAGAAAAGATGAGGCAAAGCACAGGGACAATCTCACAGGTTAAATTGGATTTAACACAAAAGGAATCGTCAAGAAACAGGAAGAAAACTTCCCTGTTGTGCAGAGTAGCTTTATTTAGGTCTTACCAGTTTTTCTTATGAGCCTGTCAGAATCCAAACTGTCTTCAGGAAGGCAACAATAACAATTAGGACGACGAAGGGAGTGATATGTGGATTCTGTCATTGGAATTTAGTGCAATTCCACACAAGGCGAGTGGAAAGGACTGACAAGGGATGGAGGAAATATATGGAAAGTTATAAGGTAAGAAGTCACACAATGCTAATTTCTTTGTAGGAAGATTGGAAAAAAAATCTGGTTCCCTGTGCTTCATTTGAAAATTTACATTTTAGTAGAAAACTGTTCATGCTCCAGGTCTTAGCTGGCTGCTACGTATAATTTGAAATCAAGCTGCTTCTACAATTAGTATGCTCTTTACTTTTCTAGCTTATGTGGCAGTTTGGTGTTTAGTTTAGGTGTTTAGTTCAATTTATGAACTAAAAATTAGGGTAGAGAACCACAGATAGGCACATGCCAAAAACCACACTTCAGGCCAAATTTAAAGAGAAGTTTTCTGACTGTCTCAGCTTAGCATTTTGAGCTACTTTCAGCCAAACCAGAACTATATGATCAAGTAGTATGGCCTTTTATAATACATGGTGGGCTTCAGAGTATGTATCCACACTAGAATTTTGCAGCTTGGTCATTTTTCGAAGCCAAGTTATGATTTTGGTTTTCATTCCAAATACTATCACAGTCCAAAAGCAGTCCATTGACTGCTGCAGATGCTACATCCCATTCACTGTGATTGAGGACATTGGAATCTGTCCCTGACTGAGTAACAGCATCTTTGCAGGTATCTGACAGATATTACCTTAACCAAGTAAACTTACTTCATCAAGCTGATAGGTACTGCACTTTTGAACTTTAAGGAGCAAGAGTGAATATTAAAAGTGGAAAACCCACAAGAGGATATAATTGATATCCTTATAGCTCAACTGATCCAAAGCATATTTTTGCAAGTACATATTCCAAGAACCACCCACACAGACACTGATCTGAGCAGACTAAGCAGCATTAAATGGTAATGCTTTTTCCTTTAGGATTTTTTGATGGTTGGCAGAGTTGCCAATCTCTTCAAGAACAGTTCTTTTATATGCACTCTGGAATTGTCAAATATTTGTATAAATCAATGAGTGGATGATATTTTTTCCTCTAAGGAAATGTTGCAAATCTTCTGAGATAGCTGTTGGTGTAGTTCTCCCTTATTCCAGTCCTATTTAATAGCTACTTGCCTAAATGTTTGTTGGTTTTGGTCATAAGAGGAATACATATCCAAAGTACTCTGGGTGTGTTATCAAGATATGCAGGATCTATTCTTTATTTGCATGGAACTGTGGTAAAATAATGCTGCTATTAGGAAGGAAAGTAGTAATATAACTGCTGAAAAATTGAGAATTGCTTTACAGACTGTATATATGTACTTCTCAGGCAGGCTAATTTTGCAGACGATATACCTGCAGCATAGATTTTAAGTGGCTTGACTGAGATGAAACAGAAACCTGCACTTGAGTCAATACTATTTGAAATGATGACTGCTCTAACTACAGTTAAGCTCAGTCTCTTCCAGCTAAGATGTGTTTAACCTAACCCGGAGTGGTCTGTGTGGAGACTTTTTATTACTGTAGAGCAGTATATCTAGTGTAGAATTCAATGAGGAATTTGAACAGTCTCTGGCACACTGATTTTCAATAATATTTCTCTTGGGTTGAGAAGGTAGGCCCCATCTTGGCAGATGTAGAGAAAGAGGTTGGACAAACTCCAACATGGGTTCTTTGTTTTGCTTTGTTACTTTTCAATTAAAAAATAATCCAACACGATGCATAGGTTTTTTCCTGAAAATTAATGCATTGGATCGTTTGAAACTTTTCAAATTTCTAATTGTCTGGCAATACTAGAACTGATAGTACTATACAGCAGCACCATATCCTCCAAGAAAACACTTAATTTTCCTATTGAAGGTAACTGGAATATCTTTCATTATTCACAAGGGTAAGCAAATAGGGAGCTTAGAAGACTGCAGTGACTACAATGGATTAGTGTTAAATTCTTAATGAAAGTCTGAGAGTACTTTGCACAGCATATTTCTTCTTAAATAATGGCTTGTTCCATGTGTTTTCAGATCAACAGACTCATATCAAATTCAGTGGGCTGTGGCTGGAGCTGCACATTTCTCTCAACCTACATTTCCAAATAGTAATGAATTCAAAGATGAGTATAATATGTCCTGTTGATTCTGTCCTGCTCTTTGTATCCTTTACCAGTCATAAGTGTTTATTGTACTATTTACTGGGCTACATAGTACTTAAAAGAAGAAAACTTCTGGAGCCGATAAAATCTCAGTCTACTCCATTAACCTTACTCAGTAAATTCACTCGAATATACTCAATTTTTGTTGTTTTATAACAACACCTCTCCTGCAGGCTCAATTCCTTCAGCCTCTCCTCACAGGGCAAGTGCTCCAGCCCCATCCATTGTGGTGGCCTCTGCTGAACTTGCTCCAGTTTGTCAATATCTTTCCTGCACTGGGGGGTCCACGACTGGGCGCAGTGATGTCATGTCATGTAATGACACCGATTGCCCACTCCTCCCTTTGC
Organism: Buteo buteo; assembly: GCF_964188355.1. Classification (NCBI taxonomy): domain Eukaryota; kingdom Metazoa; phylum Chordata; class Aves; order Accipitriformes; family Accipitridae; genus Buteo; species Buteo buteo. The sequence goes on from NC_134182.1 coordinate 15,159,799, forward strand.
TCATCTGCCAGAGCAATTTCAAGCACTGTCCTACATGTCCCAGTCACAGCTACCAAAGTGGCATTGGCCAGAACAAGGATGCTATGGTCATATATACAGAGGCAAACACAATCTATTTTTATGATAGGTAAAAACTGACGACTCCGATTTTCCACAAGAAGCCTTGTGTTAGAAGTTGTACCGTGGTACAACTTCCAAGAGTTCTTTGATGTAAGTGAGGTCTGTCCAAACATTCCATCAAAACCATTTTTTGGGGGGGTTTACTATACTAGATATTAAAAAGTGTCAATTCTGCTTATTTTGCAGAAGAGAATTTTTTCCCCTGAACTTTCTCATTAAAATTGTTTTGCCTTAAAAAATAGAGGTAGAAGAGGATTAAAATATTCACTCCAAGCAGATGTCTGATACTTTTTGACCTCTAACCATAATACACAGGAAAAATGTTAGTTTTAAATAAAAATGCTTAGAATATTAGCATAAAAAGTATAATAATTCCATCAAGTATTTTAAAAATATGGTAAAATAGCTGAGGTCATAATAAAGATTAGTTGCTACCATATGTGAAATAATTCTATAACAATCTTAATATGCGTGTCTATATATTACCATTGTATCAGTCTCACTGTATGGAAACATCTACTTTTGATTCTAATTATGGGTATTTACATGTGCATGCTGAAACAGAATAGGCTTCCTTTGGGTGTGGTGAGACTGGGTGTCTTGACAGCTTCAAAATCAGTGTGTTATGTGAGCAAAATTATTGAAATTCCTGTGGTCCAGAGGCCATACAAGTAGCTGAAAGGCCATGGTGAAACTGGAATTACACTGTAGGAAAATTTCAATGAAGATGAAATTGAGTTATATCAGTAGTAAAAATGCACGAGTTAAAAGGGTAGAGGGATCTTGAAGAATGACCCATTAATTTTGACCTGGATGTTGCATAATAAAGACTTAGTTTTACAAATAAACCAGAGATGGTTGCTGAAGACAACATAGATTATACAAAGAAGTAGAGGTAATTATTCCTAATAATAGTCAGTGGTTCTGTTATTCCCAAGGAATCAGTGAATGGATCAGTCTCCCAAAATCCTGAAACTGAATTCAGATTTATTGGAGTTTCAAACACCCCCACCCCACCCCCCCCACCCCCAAACAGGGGAAAAAAGTGGTTTCTTTTCATTTCATCGCTTTTTGAGACTTTGGAAGCCATTGTTACTCTTTTATCTGGGAGCACAGGGCCTTCCTCCCTTGTGAAATTCCCATGTAGTCTCCTAATTACATTTAGGTAAAATAAAAATATTTGGGATACTTTTTAAAAAAAATCAAGAATTAACAGCAACAACAGAGCACTAGTTTTCTGTTACTTTCAAGCTATTATTGATTTAGGGTAAGCATTCTGCAAAATTTTATGACCTACATCTTTGAAAAATGCTGGTGGTTTTTGGCGTTGTACTGTAATGAGGCTTGGAGCTTCACAAAGTTGTAAGTACTGCTGTCCTTCAGTCATTGTCTCCTTGTGGTAGTTACTTTATGTCAAAGGGCTACAACTTTCTGGTTTGTGTTTTAAATTGGTAGTATTCTGAAGATAATGTCTTCATTTGGTGGGAATACATCACAGATATTTTTTTGGTAAACTATTTTTTGTCATTTAGGGAGCAATAAGCAAAATTATGCATAGCAGAAAAGGCAAAGGCAGAGACAAAACTATAAATACACTTTTTAACACTAGATATATAGTCCATATTTTCTATGGCATGTGAGTCAAACTATTTAGGAAAAAACTGCCTTTGGGCAGTCTTTGGGTATGTTTTGAATATTTATGTATTCATTTATTGTTTACATTTTGATTGACACACCCATTTTATTGTTCACATTCAATATTAATAAACTGTCTTCAATTAAATATTCAACAGTCAGTAATATTTGTATACACTATGCAGTAATATACTCATTTATTTTCAATAATTGTGTAGTTTTATGGCCTATGTTAAGTAAATTAAAATCTCTCACACTTCTGTGTAATGAGTACAAGGATAATACTGTGTGTTGTTGGAATTAAATTAAGATGTCAGGCTTCCTGAAAATGAAACATGCCAGACAATGAAATAGTTCCCAAGGGAATAATGTCATACTTTATCCTTTATATAAAAAAAAAAAATCCCAACAACAAAACAAAACAACAACAACAAAAAACCCAAACCCCAAGCAGCATCAAAAAGAAAAAAAAAATAATCAAAAAGAAACAAAGTTTACTGAGTTTGAAAATTATTTAATATTGGCAGCTTTGGCAAGATTTTCAGTGGGACAATGAAAAGCTTCCCATGGGACCATAAAATAATCCTGGGAAACTCTTTTCAATTTCAAAAGGCTCTGTCATCCCAGTACAAACTTTGTGTCTCCCTTCAAGACTTCACTGGGCACCCTCAGATGAAATAATTGTAATGACACTTGCAGGCTGGTCTCAGAAAGACTTTTCTAATGTGATGTGCCAGAATCTAAGGACAGCATAAACCCATTATTCCTTCCCCCCATTACTGTGATCATAGGCCAATCAGTCACTCAAATATCCCCACAATGTGCCCTGCATGCGAGGCAAAACTTTTAAAACCTACAGTCTAATTACTCTCTACTTACATCTTCCACTGAAAATGAACCCATGTCTCTGGATACCATTTACAGCCCAGTGCAGTAGACACAAGGCTCGTATTAGTGGTTCAAAGCCTTTGGAAAATACATCACAAAATACATAGGAAGTTGTTATTTTCTAGAGTTACTAGATATTCTTGCATTATCCTCTTGTTCCATGGACTTTTCCAAGTTAAAAAGTCAGTTTTGTAGCTGAGTGAGTAGAAACTCTTTAATTTGGAAGGTCTGAAAGTTACTCTTGTGTTTCTTAATAAAATAGATTATTCAGATACACCAAGAAAATTGCTGAGGATGAGCTGTATTAATTCAAAATAGCTTTAAGTGTGAAAGCTCAGAATTATTCCCAGCCCTGATCTTACTGTACATATATACATTGGATAGTAGTAACTTTGTAAAATTTTATATACCTGTAAATCCAGATTACTTTCTTACGTTGCTTACTAAATAAGGTCTGTGGTGCAAAGCTTGGAGAAGGAGGATCTTTCTGTGGTTACCTTTTTGTGAACCTTGGGGAGCCTGCAACTCTGTTAAGAGATCCCCATTGACAGAAACTCTTTATGGAGGATAAAGCTTGCCTTCATTTACTGGTGAATAAGCAGAAATGACAGTATAGGTCAGACCCTGTTGAATTTTGATATGTAGCAGCTTGGCATTTTAGTCAGATGCTGTTAAAATTTAAGTTTGCAGACAAAATGCAGTTGCTGCTGAGTAATGTAAGAGCAAAAGAAGAGCCCTAAACATCCTAAGAGTTTCTAATTTCACACCCTCTCCCACCCCGGCCATTAATCTTCCTTTCTTTGCCCGAAGGACTCTGTGCTGGAGTCAAGAGAGTTTGCCTGTTTACCCAGGAGCCCAGCATTACACGTAGTTTTTCAGGCTTTCTAGGTGGGGCTTCAAACTGTTATTTAATTTATGTGAGGGGAAGATATTCCCTGATTAATCAGACATGACCTGTTTTGTTGCTCTGAACAGCTGCAAAGGAATTGTACTAGAAAGAAATCATTGAAAAGACCTGATTTTTACTAAATCAGTGCTATAAAACAAACTTTACTAGCAAGGCTAGAGTGGGAGAATCTCTAAAACTGACAGATCACAAACAGATGGGTCAGATCCTGTGTTCATCATCAGGCAAAACTTGTCAATAAAATCAGAAGTGGTTTTGTCAGAGTAGATCTTCAGGATTCTACCTGGTATTTTAACAATTGCAAACCTGCACTGTACACACATTTCATATTTTTTTAATGAATATTGGCCAAAACTAACATGTTCATGTGTAGGATTTGGATTGAAATAAAATTTGGAATATGTCAGAATATAGGGTTTTACATTGGCCCATCGCTTATTTTTACAGTTGCTAAGGTACAGTTCAGATTTTCAGAGGCTGGAGAGGGAGAAAAAAGAAAATCAGTATTAAGGATGATTAATAACAAATGGTTATAATATTAGAACAGTTACAGAGTTAGACTATTGCCACTTGTAAAAACATTTTAAAGTGGAAAACATTTTACATCATTAGAAAAATATGTTAAATACAGCTTTGAAGTGTATTGCTTTAAAATAACTTCAGTAGAAATCACCAATATGACTGGTGGAGTTTAGGAGAAAAGTATTCAAGGTTACCAATGCCTGAAAGATCTTTTAAATGGATGTTATACACTCTGATTCCCAAAGAACATGACACTGATGCTTACCATTTAACTTAGGATGTAATGAATAATATGGAAATACACTATAATTATACAGATAGCTAGGATTCCACAAGAACTAGTTAGCAAAAATGTATATTTATAAAGGCTAATTTCTCCAACAGAGGTTAGAGCAGGGATCTTTTGGATTTAGTTTAAGGGTCTCCTGTTCATCATATGCTTCAAATCAAAACAAAATCAGGATGCAAGTTCAAGTAGCCACATGATGCTTTTTGTTGTCTTGAGTAAATGATGTTTGTGAAATTAAGAAGTTAGCTGAAAAAGACACTGTGGCTGCAGGAAAATCCTTGTAGCCATCAATACAACAAACAATTTCTAAAAGAAAATATTTTTGTAATGTTGCTAAACACCATCCAAATAGACAGATTAGTTATACAAAATGCATTACTGTTAGTATGTCTGCAATCTTATCCTTGCAGTTTAAAAGGAGCATGGCAAAGTAAGATAAAGGATAATATCCCTCTGAGATTGAAATCTGTGAAATAAGATGAAAGAAGAATAAAATAAGATGTCAAGCTTAAACATTTCACCAGGTATACTCGTGTAGCATCGTTTAGGTTGGAAAAGACCCTTAAGATCATTGAGTCCAACTGATGGTTGGTTACTCAGATAGCACCTCATACAGACCAAGCCACCTGAAATAGCCATTGAGGTACTATAGGTAATAGCTGCAGTTTTAATTGCTGTGAAAGAGGAGGAGGCCTCTATTTTTTTCACTGAATAAGGAGGAATTAATACAGGAAATTAACATAAATGGGAAAGGCTTTTAGAACCATTTTCCCCCCACCCCCGTCCAATATCTGCTCTCAGGCACTAGTTAATATTTCAAGTGTAAAAAACCACAGTTCATTGCAACATTTGTCTGGAAGTTGACTAAGTTTGTTCAAGTGTGGGAGAAAAGATAGACTTGCTGTGGGGTTATTTTTCCTGATCAGTCCCTTGCCAAGATTAAACTGTACAACAGAGTTTAAATGATGACAAGTTTGCTGCCCAGTTTCTGGTCAGAAACACTTAAGAAGTATAGTGCAATGCAAATAACTACCGCTGTAGAGACAATGCTGTGTTCTATGATGTGTTGCGCACCGGACACATGGATCAATCAAGGTTGCATTTTAAGTAAGGCAAAAGGTCATGCAGGCTGCAATGGGGAAGGCTTTCAGCAGAGTATGGCTGCTGGAGGGAGGAAGGAATGAAGTAATCCTTTAAAACAAATAGAGCTGGTTAAATAACGCCATGGAACTTCCAGTTCTCAACAATGGTCAGAGATCAAGCTGTGTTTATATATACAGGGTTGAAGGTTAACCAGTAACTAAAGTCTTCCCTGATTGCCACAGGTTTACATTTTCTCTGTCACTGATGTTTGCCAAGTGGGATTTTGTGAGATTAGAAAGAATACAGCTGGGCAAACGGGTATATTATAGGGCTTACCCAAACAGAGTTAGAGAGGAGGACCACACTGATGTGATACACATGGTGAGTTCAGACCACTCTGAGAGGCCTGACGGATTGTGTAACAAGCAAGGGCTGAATGCAGAAAATTTTAAAGGGAACTCTGTAGTTGAAAGACCACACTTCCCTCTCATTTCGTATTTCAAAGAAGTTGCAGCAGTACACCAGAGTACTGCGACTGAAAGAAGATACAAAAGGATTTTTTTTTCTGTTTTCACCAGTGTATTCCCTGTGCTATTTGACAGCCCTTTTCAGAAAGCTAGTTTCACTATTTGCAGTCTTTAGTTTTCACACCACTTGCTGAAAAGATCCTGATACTCAAAAAGCAGTGAACTATAAGGTCAAAGTCCACCTTTAGTAACATTTTATTTACTGACCCTCACAAAATAAAAAGAGATAAGTCAGTGATTAAGGCTTTTTTAAATTAATGCCATTAAAATGCTAATTGTATCTTTCATCCTAAGAGTTTAATATATAGTCAGCAAAACAAAAGATCTATAAAAGCATTTAGTAAGTAAATATTTGTGCATGAAGGACTAAACAAAGATAATATTAAGGCTTAGTTACCATTAGTTGTTGCTTACTAAAGAAAGTTAATAGGCTGGATTCAAAAACAGCTTTCAGAACCCTTCAAAATTACTTTCAGCATTGTCAAGAAGTAAATAGCTCTTCTTTAGATACTCTTGCCTTAGTAGCAAAGGAGTATTGAGGTTTCAGTGCTAACACAGTTCGGCACCTTCTCTTGTTCATTAGGTAAACTTTTATAAGGAACAGTTAAATGGTTGAGAACTTGAGATGACTGTCACATTTTTCTATAGTGCATGTTTTTAAACACTTCAGCAAATGTAGCTGCAATTCTGTTGACAACATACGAGTGACATTTTCATAGAGTTGTAGTCAATCAGTTTATCACGCCATGTTTGTATACTGTTGAATAAATTCTTGACTATGGGATTTTTTATGAGCTGTTCTCCCATGCGATCTCTTCCATGGGAATAAATGAACTCAGATCATTAATACAGCCCAAAGCTTCCAGATAACTATTGGCTAAATACTGACCATTTTGACTAAATTACTGAGATAAAAATATACTGTGTCAGCAGATTTCACTATTAAGTTATGTTGTTGTGATAATGACTTCAGTATTAGATTTATAAACATGAAATTTTTTATTTTATGATTTTAGTGTTAACACTCATGGAAAAAAGGTCATACTTCCTAAGATACTGATTAACACTTTGTTCAAGGTGCTTCTCTGGATGGTCAGGGAAGTTCTCTGTAAACATACAGTTTACTCATAGGTTCTTACAACAGTCTCTTTATATTTTGTAAAACTACTCAAGAATGTTAAGTCTCTTCATTATAATCCAATTCACAAAATGATCCTGTAATCTCTTAGAATGTGAACCATTTCTTTTAATGTGAATCATCTTATAAGGTAATAAAAACCTGATTGCACTATGTAGAAAGAAAGGTGTCTGGTTTCAGCTTTTTTTAGTCTGGAAGCAAGTTTAAAATGGAGTTTACAGACTCTGCCTGATCAGTAAATGACAAGTACATCAGCAAACAATTCATAGATTGTTTTGAGGTACTGTCTGTAAAATCACTGATGTGTGTTAGAAAATATTCACATAAATAATCCCATTGCCATTAATAAAAATATTCGTAGGAGTATAGCTGCTCACCTAATGCTTGGTGGAAGTAGGTCCATGTGCCTAAGCTAGTACGGATTTCACTGACAGAACAGGCAAAGCAGGGCACCACGCAAGGATCAGAGTACGTGGAATAGCTGCAGAAGTCCAGTGGCACAGAAACCTCTTGAGTCTCTCTACCCTGCTTTCTCATTTCTCTTGAAAATTTGGTCTGCACCAATGCAGCTACTTTCAGGTTAATCTATTTTCATTTTGTATGAGTAGCAGACAGTTGGGCCAAAATTTTGCCCATTCTTTCCCCATCTGTGGTTAGTAAACAAGGGATCCAGTTTTATGTAACCAGGCTCAATACTCAAGAAACCCACAGGGCAGGTTTATTGCTCCCACTTGCTTCCCTTGCATGGCATAAAATGGTCTCACCATTGTGGATTAACTATCTGTTGCGATACTTTTGTCCATACAGCCCATCAGTTCATTTTGCGCAGATGTAATTAGCAGCAGGAACATTGTGCAGTATTTTTGGCTATAGGTTACTCTGTGAAAAATTCTGTGTGTTTGAGGTAACAAACTGCGCCTGCATCAAGAGTGGTTCCTTGTTTTTAGATTCAAAAAGAAAACCACCTGTAGAAGATGTAACCCTAAGTCTGAGAAACTATGTCAATGTCCTGTGTTGCTTTTGTACTTTGTGTAAAGATGCAAGCGCTTGGCTGCATTCATGAAGCACGTTTTACAGACAGCAAAAGGAAACTGAAGAGAGCACTCAGTTCACTCAGAGGTATTCTTACCTGTAGATAGTCCCAAGGCACGTTTAAATCCCCTATAGGGCAACCTGGTTGACAAGATACTGTTTAACAATTTTCTACTGTGCATTTGAGGTAGTGAGGGCTTTGGGGATTTTTTTACTCTCCCTGGAAATGTCAGCTAATGAGTTAACATTGGGATACCTGCTTACGGTATCTTGCTGAAATAGGAGGTGGATGTTAACCTCTCATAAAACACTTAAGTTCACCTTTAAAAAAATCAGGCTTCAGGAGTTTAGATTGTTTTAAGTTTATCACAGTACCGACTTCACGTGAAATATTCAGCTGAAACTTCTAAAGTAACAGCTCGTATTGTCTCCCCTTTAGCAGCAGTTAAGTTTTATGTAGTTAAAGATCACCCATGAAACCTTTCTGAGATGTCAGTACAAGCAGCTAGGTTGTTTTTATGGCCCACTGCTCTTAGTGGAGACAGTATCATTCATCGCCAGTGGAGGATTCCACTCACAGTTAAATCAGAAAGAACAAATGCTTTTAAAAGATAAGTCTAGCCAAAGCTGAAGTATACAGGATGTCTGTCAGTATAAAGGAGTTTATTCTGCTCAAATAAAGAGCAGTTTCCATGAAGTGTCAAGTCAGAGTAATTAAGTGACAGTAAATCTTCGATCAGCTCCTAGAGCATGTGAGCGTTTATGATAAAATCCTCTACTTGGATGTGTTTGTTTTAGGAAAGAACTTGATCGAACAGTTTTATCCTGATGTAGCTATTCATTTTTTGGCAGTGATATAGGGGCAAGCTATTTCATTTACCTTCTCAAAGATAAGGAAGTCGTGCATAAAGGCACTTTGTTTTCTTTGCCTGGCTTTGATATGTTTGATTTGGTGGTGGGGGTGTACTTTTGTGATCCATTTCACAATGCTGCCTACGTGTATTTTTGTTTTTCACTGCTAGCTCAGAACAGACTGACCCTAATAAGATTAGTTGGAAAATACAATTCAGTAAAACAATATGTTGATATTTTGAAGGTTATCTCTCTTATCAATCACTGTGATTTCAGCCAGATTGTCCTATGTTTGAAAATTCTGCCATATTGTTGAATTACAACTTCCCAGAAAAAAACCTCCACTGGGTATGCAGCTGGCGCTAAGCAGCAACCTGTGTTGGTGGAACATGGTCTTGATTTTCTAAATGTGAGAGACTTCATTCTCTGCATTTTCTCAGGCAGTAAACACTAGAGATTAATGAAAGTAGTGTGATCTCTATGACTCTGAATGTAGGTAATTAGCCTTTTGTGTCAACTTCAGGCAGCCTGCAGAGCACATCAAAAAGCACAGCATGAAGTGTATGTGTCCCCTGGATGCTGATGGAGCCTTACTTAGTTTTACATTAATATCTGATTGGGGCCTTGATAGACATACTTCTGCTTGCCACTACTTTTCTGGTTTGTAAATTTTCTTCTTCAAAATATACAAGATACGTTAATATATATAAATACACAGTAAACTAGAAAGATGTTCAAACCATAACACAATATAAAACTCAGGCATCAAGGTATAGCTATCCATTACAGTACTGACATCTCTTCTACAAGACCTTGTTTATCAGTCAGCTTCTTATGCTTTGAAATACAGAAATAAGGATTTTGAGAGAATGTGGTTTTATAAAATGAGTAACACTGCATAGTGATAAATTATTTTCTCTGCATTATGATTCCCATTCTTCTGTAGTTATATGGTTTTGTAATCCATTTGTGCAGTTTGCCTTTGTTTAACCAAGACATACAATTAAAAGTTGGGTTATAGAAATGATCCACTCAAGTAGTGACTCTGGAAGTCTAATTAGCCATACTATGTCATGATGTCCCATTGTGTGATTTATTCTTCGCAATTATTTTTGTTTATTTGTGTTAATAAAATAATAATAACTAAGAAACCTCTGCTGGAACTGCTATGAAAAATAATGAGACGTTCAGTGGCAATTTCTGGCTAGTGTTTATGGAGAGGGAAATTTTCTTAGGTTTATAAATAAGGTTTTCTAATTTTTCTAATTTATGGTCATTGTGTTGGAATGTTTAAAAACAAATCAGCAGACTTGTTGAAATATAAAATCAATCTGAAGACACAAAATAATAATTTTATTTCTATGAAAAACAAGTTTTGGTAGGTTACGCAGCAAATGCAAACCCCAGTGCTCAGTTTCAATAAATAAATAAAAAGAAACTTTTGCCACAAAGTGAGTGTAATACTTTTAAATAATTACTGTCTTTCAGGCTTATACCTTAGGTAGTGAGTAAAATATATACCAATGAGATAAAGGCAAGCAGTATACCACAATGCCTGGCACTTAGGAGTTATGCATAACTTTGTGCAATTAAATTGCTTTAGCTGTGTTACAACAGAAGGAAGATCTTAACATATTTCTTTTACAAAAGGTTTTAATGCTGCCTTCATTTCTATATCATTTGCACTGCTTTCTGGACAGATGTTAACTGTTGTGTCCATGACGTGTATTTTGCTCTTTCTCTCATCTTGTCCCTGAGCTGAAAATTGACTGAATAGTGCAGTGTTTGGTTTTTGGTAGAATTTGGTTTTGAAAGCAATAAATCCATTTTCAAAATGGATAAACTGGGTGTTAGAGAAGGTCCAGACAAGAAAGATGTCATGCATTTGGAGAGAGAGGTGGAAATGCTTGTGATGATTCATAGTTCCTGACAGAGCTCATACCTCAATTTGGGACTGGCTTCCAAAAAACTTCATTTTCAGCACAAACAAACTGTACCTTTGCATTAGAAGGAATAACGATAGAAACTTCCTGAGTATTTGCCGTCAGTCAGCATCTTCTTCCATTCTGTAAGTGGTCTTTCATATTATCTTTGTCACAGGTCACTGAGTGTTTTGAAGGTAAAGACCTTCACTTGATTTCAAGGAGGAAGCCAATGTAGAGCATGGTGAACAGGTGTGATGGATTTGTTGTAATCCATGTTGCTGAAGTGCTACACTGACAGACATTTTAAAAAGCATTATGCATTGTTGAAGTGGAGCCAGGAGGTACAAATATTGCACGTAACTAAGAAGAAGCTGGAAGAGTTTTCTCTTGCATGATGATGATAAACATATAATGAATAGATGTAGCTGTACAAGTGTTTGGTAACAAAAGAAATTTCTCAGCAGTCCTAATCTGTGTACTCAGATGATCACTGACCAATGGCAATTGTATGGTTTAATGCCATAAATACAAGCAGAGGTATATGCCATCTTCATGGTCCTGACACATCTGTCATTTTCTTAGTTCACATTGATGTTTAAAATAATCTGGAGAGAGGATGGGTCTTTTTGACAGTGTAAATGAAGAGTATGGGGTTGGATGTGCAGTTTCCCATTACTGTTGTTTGGCGGGAATGATTTAAATATTTCAACATATTCTGTTTGGATCCCTGCCATACCTTGGGACAGATGATATTGGATTATGCGAGAAGATCAGGAAGATGAGAATGGATATCTGCTCACTGACAGCAGATCTTCCATCAATCTCTCTAAAGTTTGTCCTGTCCTCTGTGCTGGCCTTGATCCCATATGTGATGGATCAAGGGTATTGGCTTCAACCGAATGAGTTATATTGCTCTCTGGCTGCCATTTCAAAACTGTTGAGATTTGATATACAGGGTAATGCTAAGACAGAATTTTCCTATCTGAGGATTTTTCAAGTGTTGGTCCAAATACTGCATGCCCTAGGGAAGAAAGGAATATATCTGCCATAATTGAAATATAAGTTATGTCAGTCATGAGTGGCTGCAGCTTCTTGTGACATTCTTTCATCAGCTAGGCAGCTAATCCATTTGCAAAAACTTTTGGGGAAGACTCCTGTGCAATTTCCAGTATCCCTTGAGCAGTGTGGGCTCTTCAAACACTCCTGGAGTGTACAGGAGGAACTGGACTACTTAAGAAACCTTGAGTGTCTATGTGGCAATGTCACCAAAATAGGATGATAGTTCTTTACATTAATGTGCATTTATCTTCCATATCAAAAGATACCAAGTACTTTACATCTCAGCCAGTTAAATTTGCAGCCTCTGGCCCTGATCCAGAGACCTCTGAAATAAGTCTTTCTATTGACCTCATTGGACTTTGTAGTCCAAGCTGTCCGGATAGCAATGATTTCATATGCCATGCAGATGAAACTACTCCTGTTGCGGCTTATGCCAGCTCACAGGAGAGGACAGCATATACCAGTTCAGTAAAACAAAAGAATTGCTGCTTTTAATTGAAATTACAAAAGAAACGTAAATAGGTAAAGAGAACAGTAATCCTCAAAGCTGTCATTTACCCAAGGCTTTGGCGTTAACATGGTCCTCTTGAAAGAAAAAACATAACTGCTAAAGAGTAGAATGGCTTAACTTTAAAATGTTGCCTCATATTAGAAGAAAGTAACTTTCTAAATCGCCAGTACCAGTTTTCTCATCATCATACTATCTTTGGATATCTTCTAGTCAAGCTCCAAACCCACTACTGGCTTTTCACCTTCTCAACTCAGTGGGTTCAGAACATGAAGCCCTGTTGCTCTAAAATGAGTGGAGGATGTCTGTAGCTACACAGTCCATGCTACCAGCTGGTCAGAGACAAGTCACCTTTGGTCTAGAGTGCACGTGGCACGATTAGCCATGTGTTATGTTTCATTGAGCAAACCCCCGCAGCCAGTGCTGCTTAGGGTGGACTCTGTAACACATTAATGTGACCACACATCTGAGACAAAAGCTGTTTTGTTTCCAGTTATCTGAAGTGTCGGAAGAATGACTTTCTTGCTAAATCAAAGTGTATAGACGTTAGCAGCATCAAGAAGAAAAAAAAGTTTTATTCAAACGGCTCCTTTGCTTCCAGTACTACTGTCTGCAGATGGACTAAAGTTGCTACTTTCTCTTCTTCTTTCTGCAGATTAATTTTCAGTATCTGTCTCAACTTGGTGGTTAGCAGTAAGAGAAACAAATATGTCCTAACAACATAACGACAGACACAAAATGTACCTCATGTTTGCTAAACTCTCCCGTACACCTCAAAAACATGTAATGATTATGTGGTGTACCAATCCCATAACCACCTGCAAATGTTTTAGTCGGGCAATCTACTTGCTAGGTTACATTTTGTTTTTACATGCCTTACAGTATTTGCAATATATTTTTAAAATAATAATAATAATAAACTTATTTTCATCCATTAAAACCAAATGTCTCCCTTCAGGAAGTTTGTTTACTATTTTCAATACTCATCACTATATTTGATTCTTTTTCCAGAGTACACACAGAATGTCTGCAGAATGTTCCCTAACCAAGTGGAAATAGATTATTTTAACAAATGGGGCCTTGCTCACTAAAAATGACATCTCATATCCCATGTAAACTAAACATAGACAGGCAAGTTCTCCACCCCAGCTAGGTGAGCACAGCAGTATGACAGAAGCAGGGACAGAACCTTCCTTGTGTCCCTCAGACCTACAAGGACAAAGCTGCTACCAGCTTCTCCATACATCCCCTTCCCCAACTGCTGCTCTTTTCTTTCCTTTTCTCCCCCCCCACTCCCGCCTTCTTTCCTGCTAATAGTAACTGTAGACAATTCATTCCATTACTAACTGTTTGGTAAGGAAAATCCTAGTGAGAGACATATGGATTGATTTTTCACACTTTGCACCATGAGTCCCATGAAAGGCAGAGAATGTTGTAGTTGTATCACTGCATCACTGCAGTGGTTTAATTTCTGTATATGGATCTCTCTGTATGAGGAAAAAAGCGTGCCGTTGAGTACACATACTCAAATAATAAATATAATGGCATTTGTTAGATTGGCTTTGTGGAATTTAGACTCTTTTGTCACCATGGACAAAGTAACATCTAATGTTGAAATAAAAGTGTGTTTATACATCAATATCAGTCCTTCTAAGGCATATAGTGTTATTGCTTAATGGTATTTATAGAGTTTATCCATAAAACAAGTCAGGCTACAATTCAAAGCAACATCTTAATCTTGTTCTTCTTTCTCTGTGATTTTACTGGAAAGCTAACAGAGATACGAACCTGAGCGTACATGGCTGGCTCTAACTGTATGGTGGGGATCACATCTGGTTTCTCACTGTTAAGAGATGGTTGAATTCTTCGGAAGGTATCATATATACCTGAGTAGGCTGGGTTCCTTGTGCCAAGGTTTTACAAGCTTGGGAAAGAAACTAAACTGGGTCTCTCTCTGCCTGCCTTCATAGCATAGTTCACAGCTTCCAGACCAAAGCTGAGGAATGGCTTTCAGCAAAGACTGTTTTGGGTTTTTCTTGTGGTGCAAAGAGGATGATCAGACATAGCATTCTTAGAGGCATTTCACTTTCAGTACACATAGGGAAATGATTAGTGTTATAGTCAAAGGAGATAATCTACAGGAATGGATTGGAAGGGCCTACATAAAATAACTGGTGAAATATTATGAGAAAGTCAATCTTGTGTTTTGTTACTCTTATATTAGGAGAACAGCAACATACTAATGAGTTCTAAATCTCCCTGTATGTTGTCTATAAACACTTATTCCTATCTCTCTATTTTCTGTGCATCTTATTGTGAAAGCTGTTTTTAATGCGGTAGAGGAGAAATAACTAGCGTAACACCATTAGCCATTACAAAAAATGAGCATTTCATCCGCTAATGCACATATGCTATTCAGAGCCCTAGTAAGATCAGTTTCCACAATGAAATGTATTGCTAACAAGCAATTAGATGAGGAGGGAAATGAAATATGATTGTGAGTATATGATGATGATTCTTTTGAGTCTTCTATATCAAGAAGTGATTTAACTTTAAGTATGTGTGCATCTATGACAAAATTAGGTGCCTCCAAATGTTTGCTGAGGTGGCCATTGGTATTTAGATCACTAGAAAAGGATTTACATAGGTGTGCAAACAAGAGTGTGTATTTTTTCAAACCTATTTGTGACACATTCCTTTGATCCATTTAAAACAACAATACGCAGCTTTACTCATGGTGTGGCTGTTTGCCAGGTCTTTGTAGTTTTCTGAAAAGAAACAGGCAAACAGGTTTCATACTGCCTGAAATATTCAGATTCTGAAAATATTAACCAGCTTCTGTTTGCAAACAAATCTATCACATACTCCACAGCTGAATATAGCTGACAGCTTAGGAATTGGGATATGACAGGACTGAAATGGCATATGAAGAGCAGAAAGGGATCATATTAAAACTAAGAACTATGTTTTACTTGTTTGGTTGCAGATGTCTTACTGATGGACATTTGTTGCACTATTTGAATCATATAGTGGAAAAGATTTCCTACAGGAAATAAAGCAGGCAAATTTGTTACATATTTAGGGTCAGAAGGAAACCCAAACATGCTTTCCACATTGTAAGTTTAGTGATAGTTGTCTCACAATTTGAGATTGATAGGGACAGCTGATGTATTCAAAGAACAGGAACTGAAGCAGGAGCATAAACCAGGCAGGGGATGGGAGAAAAACATGAACATGCCCATAAGGCAGTTGATGCTGCAGAAGGATACTGGATGATGAAGGATGTCAAGGCAGAAGCCACTGTGTGGAGAAGGAGCTAGTACTAGAGTAAGAAAATTTGAATTTCCCAAAATAATGCATTTAAATAGAGCTATTTTTTGTCTAGTGCAGGGGAAAGTGTTCTAAAAGGGATGAAAGTACATCCTCTTGTATGTTTTTAGCCTTTGAATATTGAACCATGAATATTTAATTTTATTTTTTAAACGTAAAACCTCCACATTCACAGCATTCCAAGACTTCATGTTCACATCAACACTGAATTTGCAGTGAATTTCCAATGTTACCCAATTACAGTGTTTCAAAAACACAGGAATGAATTATTTCAAGTAATGCAATACTGTGGGTCAGTATAGCAGAAAGGACTGAACAACTGCTTTCCATCAAAGATTAAACTGCCTATTGATATGGTTCAGTAATAGCAATGTAAGGGACAGTTACTGCTCATTTGCCAGGGCTGCATTTGTTCACGCAACATTACTTTTTGTAATGAAGCACTAAAGAAATGTAAAACATCAAGGGGAGTAGAGGAGAGCATGATCTCTTTTCAATCCCTTCTCCCTAGAGACTGAAAGACATCAGCACCTGTTCTCTTATTGATTACAAAGAATTTAGCGTCTCTGATATGGTGCTGATCAGGTACATCCTGTTTCTGTTTTCTTCTTGGAGAAGCACCTGTAATCCTACAGGTTCCATGCAAAATGGTAAAGTTGCTAAGGATCATAATGAATGTTAAGAAAAACTGGTTTTTTACCCTTCACACAAGACCCCATGTTGTATTGCAGTTCTGAAGATTCAGGGAAGGATTTTGCTGCTGGTATTTCAGGGTAGGGGAGTTAAGGCAGCATTCTGCAGTATCAGTCATAATGGCACATTTTCTCAGAATTACAGGATTTAGGTTTGTTTCTTCTACTTGTTATCAAATAATAAACATGCTCTGTCTCATTTAAAGAAAAAAATAAATTTGGCTAAGTACAAAGGAGTTCAGCTATGCGCACTGCAGGGTCTCATTTCAGTTATGGAAGGGGATTAGAGTGGCGTCATCGCATAACATCTGAGCTGAAGGTGTCTGTGTTAAAGAACTGAATTTCACAGTTCGCATGATTTTTCATTGGTATTTTTTTTCTCTTTTGTCTTCAATTTGGGGTGTGCTTTTTATGATATTAATAATTTAATAATTGTATTCCTTCCCTTTTGACTGACATCTGAAGACTTAGAATGCTTTTATGCTGTTTCCATCTTAAGATTCTTGACATGTATGTATGTAGAAATTTAAACAAAAGAATGCATAATTTTACCACATAGTAAGTTTACTTTCTTAAGACACCTTTTTTCTGTTGGTTCAGCACTCAGTCAAGAAGCTATTTTTCTTGTTCTAGTAATAACATGAAAAAAATACCTAATTAGGTTTGAGGTTTTGAACATTTCTTTTCACATACAGTTTCATCATGATCAGTATAGGTATTCTCATGGAGCCAACAGGTCTCAAAACTAAACACAAAATTCATTCACATATGTACAAAGGAGGAGACGGCAATCATAAACAACAACCTTCATTAAAATGATTAGCTGTGATACCATTTGTTAAAGCAAATGCACCCTTTTGTCCATCGTTAGCTCCTTAACATACTTTCTTGTATTGTAGATTAAGTTTAGCTTTTTCTAGTGTTGTTAAATGTTGATCATAAGTAAAAATATACCATAAGGTGGATAAAGAGTTTCAAGACCTATTTGATCATTTGTCTCTCCAGATTGTTTTTCCCACCTTTTATACGGTGTGTGCATGTGATTCTACAGTGATGAAACACTCACATTTGTATTAGCTCACAAAAATGTTAAATACCTCATGCTTGCTCTGTTCTTCTCCCTCTGGAAGTGAAATCAGGAGGCTGCAGTGAATCAGGTTTAGATGGTGACGGTTACCTGTGTGAACTTCATCAGTCCAAAGGACCGTGTGTTTACATGTTGAATATCAAACCTGAAATGCTTTGGATTTGTTCTCTGTAGCTTTTCCTGGAACTGAGTTGAAGTCAAGTTGAAGATCTCCCTGTTTAATACATAGAAGGTAGGGGAGCATCACCACAGCTCCATGCTTCAGATTTATTCTGTCTCTATATCCAGGGAGAACTTTAGAAACCGTAAGGCAGATGCAGACACAGCTTTCAGGTATATTAGTAGATCCCATGATAAAGAAATGTATTCTACATTGACTCACAGAAAGTGAGCAGCTTAAAGCTGCTAACCTTTTCTGCACTGTTTTATCATTCAATGGTTCAGGCTGTGTGCATGGGTTTAAATGGAAGCATGGGTAGTCAGAGCTGTATCTTGGACCCCTGTGAATGGTGTGCCATCAGTAGGGTTTGAGGGTTGACATCTTTAGTTATTTTGGTTGCCGATAGAAGTGTTCTGAACAATGATGCAATAAGCCTGTACTGAAAACATCTACAGAGCCCCTTTTGTCCATCCAGTCCTTCCTCTTGTCCTTAGCTGTTTCCTTCTCTTCAATAAATGGGTGCAATCTACTTGAGGGTAAATCTTGTCTCAGACTATAAGAGGGATAGAAAAAGAGAAAAGTAATAAAATGTAGAAATATACTGAGCTTGAGTTAAGGATGTTTGGATCTGATTCTTTAAAGAAAAAATCTTTCAAGCTTGAAGAGGAAAATGTAGTGCTCATATTATGGTTTCATGCTCTTGAGGAAAAGAAGCCAGGTCTTTGCTTATTAATCAGGCTGAACTGAGGAAGATTGTGCTGTGTTTGCACAGAAGTTACTAAGGGCAAGCTGTTAACTTGGTTACACTGGCAGCTGGCTGTACCTTGTGTACATATGAGCCACTCCAAAAATTTATCAAGAAATCTTCCAATTAATTCACAGGAGACGTTAAATATTAATGCAGAAGTAAACAGTCTGTTGACTTGCTGTGTGGCTTGTTAGTTAGGAGCATAGCAGCAGTGTTGAAATACCGATAGTTTCAAGAAATGTATGCTAAACCTAGCTCTCTTTTCACAAAACAGCTATGTATCTGAAAGGGATCATAATAAATTCCACAGTCATTTGCAAAGGGAAAGTCCAGGTGAGATTCATGTTGTTCATTCTCTGATGATCCCAGCATTTTTAGCTTTGCAATGTATTCTGTAGCATGTAGTATGGTTGTGTTTATTCAGAAGTTATATGATGCATCTTTTGGTTTTGGATCAGTAGTGTTGCTGATGTTTTTCAACAGAATCACAGCACAGCTGATGCTGGAAGGCACCTCTGGAGATCACCTAATGCCTAACCCCTCTGCTGAAGGCTGGGTTAAATAGAGTGGGTTACTCAGGGTCATGTGTCCAGGCAGCGTTTGAGTATCTCCATGGATGGAAACTCCACAGCCTCTCTGGGTGACCTGTTCCAGTGTATGACCACCTTCATACTAAAAATAAAAGAATGTTTTTTCTTACCATTTAAAAATGGAATTTCCTGTATTTCAATTTGTGCCTATTGAATCTTGTCACTGGGCACCACTGAATCTTGTCCTTTCACTGGCACTCCCTCCTTACTTCCCACAGCCATCAGGAGTCCTGGCTGGAAGAACAGACAGGAGAAAAATTTCCATTCATATCTGGCCAAACTGCTGGTGGCAGGACACTGACTGGGAGCTGATTTAGAGACATGCTGTAGAAGAAGGGGCAGGGGAGGTAGGTGATGTGCAGCTGACTAGACCATGGCAGCAGCACACAGCTTTTTGGAGAATGTAAGCCATGGGACAGGATATGGGCCTTTAGATCCAGTGCTGTGCATTAGAAGGAGCAAATGTCTATAAGAAAGGAAGTACCATTACAGGGAGGCAAGGCTTTTGCTGAAGAAGCCAAAGACTATTTGTGCTTGGTGGAAACAAGGCTCTTTCTAGGTATCTTCTTAGGTGACAAGCCAGTGGCTCTCTTAAGTTACCTTGGACTCTGTGTAGGTTGATGAAGGTTCAGGAACATGACTGTGCATTGCAGTTACATGTAAGTGCATTTCCAAAGGTTTTATCTATTTAGATACAGCAGGCACAGAGGGAACACTTTAATCTTGGAGAAAAGGTGAGGAAGAAATTGTAGCAAATTATTTTTCTTAGTTTATTTGTTTAGGGTTTCTTTCTTTAGTTTCCATTTTTATTGCTTTAGGGACCAAGATGAGGCAACGTCTACAAATGAGCCTGTATATAAAATTCCCTCTCTCCCAAATTGTGACAAAACCCCTGGCAATTTAGATGAAAACTGAAACCCTAATGATTCATTTCAGCTCTTTAATTCAGTATGTGTCCTTCAATATATTCTTCTTTTTTACACTGCTTTTATTAATGCCACTTCAAGGAAGTAGATAACTTGATTTTATTTTGATTTGTTATTGGTTGTCTGATATGACCTTATCTAGATGCTTATATTCCATCACTTTACACTTCTCTGATTCTCTGTCGTCTGGCTTTAGTGTAACTCAGAAAGGACAATGAGCCCATGTTGGCAGGGGATAACCAACAAAGGAAAAAGTCAGATCTTCATTTGATATTTTCACTAGGGATTTACACTTTATTAAATTAACAGAGTAGGACTCCACATATTTATTGAGTCAGTTCATTTTCAGGGATATGACCTCTTTGCTAGCATATTTTATATAAAGCTTTTTTATGGTTCTGTATTATAGTAACCAGTCAGACAACTGAATTAATAGGAATTGAAATTAGAAAGTGAAATGAAGAATTTGACTTCATCGATTGTTGATCAGTGAGAAAATTTTCTTGCCTCATTGAAGTTGTACTATCTTCTGAATAATCAGCTTCAAAACTAGCTTTACCAAAATATGGATCATCTTGCTGTGTCAAAGATCTCCTGCAGTTTCCAAACCCCTTCATGGGTTGGAAGATGAGTTGGATTTTATATAAAACTGCTTCTCCTCTTCCTTAAAATAGGTGATCTAAAAGACACCAAAAGTCTCCCAGGCTCTGGAACTAATTTTTATTAGAGCAAAACTTAATCAGATGGAGGGAAGTTTTTTAATAAAGCAAGTTTTGACCTCCTGAGCAAGAAACAAACACTCCAAAGGTTTGAAAAGAAATCTCTCCCCCACAGCCATGCCCTTGAAAGAAGGGCCCTGCAGAGCGGTCTTGCTTCCTGGCCCCTCCGCTTCACAAATCTTTTTGAATCAGATATCGTCAATGCAGCCTCCTCGGGCTTCCTGTGGTCCTGAAGCACTCCCCACCTGAGCAGAAGCCATGGCTTTCCAGGAGCTGTCTTGCCCTGCCACCGATATGTGCCGAGGCAACGTAAACAAAAGCTTTCATTTTGGCTTGGGTCGGGCTCTTGTAGCAGAGCACCATGTACAGCAAACTGAGAACAAACAGGCGAGGCAGGTCTGCTGGCCATCAAAACGATGTCAGGTTCATTATGTCATGTTGCGTCGGGCTTTCTCATTCTTTCCCGTGACCCAGTTGGGCAAGCTCTGCCTTTGCACTTAGCTCCAGTAGTGTTAAGAACACAGCTTCAGAGATCTGGGGGCTGCTGGGTGTTTGCTTGGTGTTAAAGATGAAAAGGTTAGCTATGGTTTCAGAGGTCAATTTACAGAACTCAGCAGTGGTATGTTACACTGAATTTTGTGAAATGTGATGGCTGGGGGGAGACATTTATTTTGTCAGGGAAAACCCACACTGAAAGTAAAGCTCAGAGATAAAAACTTGCACAGCTTAAAAAAAAGTTCTCAAGTTTTTTGATCTGAACCCATCATGCCAATTATAGATTTAACTCCAGTAATTTGTATTACATATGTTTTTCCTGCAAGGAAATGCAGGAAATTACAGGTATTGTTTTAAAAATCGCTTTCTTAAATACTGTAGTTGTCTTTCCTGATGACCACTGGAGAGAGATTTAATCTGCATCCAGACATCACTATGTTTTGCTGTAACAAATCAACAGAGCTAAATAAAATACCATATTATGAAGCTGTATGGGTCATTTCATATATTCTTTAATGAAAATATTCTCCTGTTTGGTGGTTTTTTTTTAAATTTTTACTTTAAGTTCATTAAGAATACTTACCTCAAATTGAAAATAAAACCTAAAATCAGCTTCTAAGTATGAATGTCATATGTTCAACTTACATTTAATATTTGCAAAGATTTAGTCCTAAGGGAAGAAATAGTCCTGATGACATTTTGATTTACCTGAGCAGCTCATCCTGGGACAGGAAAAATTCTCTTTCCCCATATCTTGCTAATGTGTATTTCTAGATAAGCCAGAGGTGTATTTTTAAAATGCCTTTTTCTTTGTAACCTGCCAAAATGGCTTTTGTAATGTTCCATGCTTACTGCATCTCACAGGGCTCCTACTGAGCCATACTTGCTCTGTAAGCAGAAAGCTGAGATGGCTGTTGTTTGCTTGTTTTCAAGTTACTGATTCTCAAATTTCAGCTTGGAAAGAGAAAAAAAATTGTATTTCCCATTTTGCACATCAGTAACAAGGATCCTGGAGGCTGGTCGTGCCTTTAATAGTATCCATACATACTGCCATCATGTTCTGTGCTTGGTAGCATCTGTGTGGATTCACTGCCTCCTAAAAATGCCCTACACTGCAGTTAATCTTGAATTTGGTCAACAGTTTTGCTGGTGAGGTTTTAGATCTGATCAGTCCCTTATCTAGGTTACTCTCTGATTATTAACAACCACAAAAATGTAAGGTTGGTCTGAATATATGACTTAGGTGCCCCAAAGTTATATACTTTCTAGTCTTTATAGTGGAAACCCTGAATACTCATTTATACACTGAAGATCCCTGCACAGGACAGGGACTCAAAGCTGAATCCAAACAAGGTGCTGGCTAATTAAGGAGTGTAATACACCTAGCAAAAAAACCCAAAACAAACCCAAACAAAACAAAAGAAAAACCTAAAGGAAAAAAAAAAACCAACACCAAACCCCAAACCATCAAAGGTCTGGGGGCAACAGTATATCTGAAAACCCAGACTCAGAGTTTAGACTGTGCAGTACAGTGTGTCTACTTTAGACATACTTTTATCAAGGTAAATGTGGTGCTGTAGAAGTTGATGTGGCTGTAAATAACTCCTTGCAATGCTTGAGCTAACTTGTTTAAAGCTAGATTAAGGACCTCTGAACTGCACCACAATATGCAGAACAGACATCTCGGGCCTCAGCAGATGTCTTCTTCACAAAAGAAGCCTTTTTGGCAGAGGAAAGCAGCACTTGTTTCTTTTGAAGCAGAGCTGGAGGAGAAGGCAGGATCTTGAACGGCTTAGTAGTTAGGACTGTCTACTTGGGGGCTTGAATTCTGTCTGATGCGAATGCATAAATCCCCATGACTCCCACATGGACCAGGATGGTGGAACATCATGCTGTCCCTTGCTTACTCTTGTTGGCCCATTTGATGGTGGATTCCTTTCTCTATAATAGCTCAGTATCAATTGTACTGGAGCGTGCACCTTGCATAAAAGGTTGGTGGTTAGGGCACTCACCTGGGAAGCAAGACATTAGGCTTTTGAATGTCTGTAGGCTTAGGAAGCTATTGAATCCAGCCCTCTCACTTGCTGAGTCCTGCAAGCATTAAGCTGTTGCGTGAAAGGTGGAGATTCCCACCCATCCTTTTGAAAAGACAGTGAGCAAGTCTGCGTTTTCTGAGGAACCTCATCTTGTCAGTGTGCTCTTGGTATTATTCACTAATGATTAATGTTTTGGATGCCTTAGGGGGCCTGCACATTCTTTTGCCAAATTTCTAGATCCTATCTTGGGAGGGATGTGAGAAATAGGCGCTGAGCTATTTAGGCTGGGGCAATTCTAAGCATGTACAAAGCAAACACCTAGGAAATTTTCAGGTCAAATGGGGAGGAGAGCGGTAAGGTTAAACACCCTCTGGAGTAAGAAAATCTTACTAAGAAGGATTTTGGATTTCATTTTGAATATCTGGGCCTCAGGTCTGAGTCAGTCCTGTTTTAGAAACTTGTGTTCTTTGCTGAATGTGGCTAATGGTCACTGAAGATAGTTGTACTATTCTAGATACACAGAGGAAGCAAAAATGTTAGCAAGTATGAAGATACCCCTTTTTATTTCCAATTTGAGATGTACTTATATTTTGGCTATTTTACTGCAGGTGATGTCTACATGTAAGTAGTTACTGCTTTTTGATGGACTCTCTAATTTCCTGCTACTCAATTTACAGACTCCCTTTTCTACTTAATAATGTTGTCTTCTACTCGGAAACAAAATGTGCTGGACAGGCAAATATCAGCTGGCTCAGATGTTTGCTGAAAAATACTGAGGGGCTTAAGAGTGTAAGCCATCAGGAGTCCTCAAAAAGCTAAAACATTTGCCATTCTCACATATCCATGTTAGTAAATTAATTAGAAGACGTACCTTATCTGTTCTCACTTGACTCTTCTTAGTGTTTTCATCACTATTGCATTGCAATGAGAGGTTTTACAGAACTTTACATATCACAGAGAAAGCAGTATTAAGATTTTAAAATAGGTAGGGAGAAGATTTCTGCATCAGAAGACTTACACTTTTCCAGATCAGCACTTCACTGCGGACATAGGCAGAGTGATTTTAAATTTAACCTGGCTGTCTACTTCAGAAGCTCTTTCCCATGAATTCACACCCATTCACACGATCACGCTGCATGAAAGCTATCACCTTTGAAAAGCAAAGTTCAAAGTTGAGTATATTTTTGTGACTGGAACTATTTGCAGCTCAGTTTCCCTTGGTTGGGAGATATAATATCACATTCTTTTCTGGTTCCCACTGTGCTAAAAGTATAGAAAGAGTTTTGTTTTTGGAGTTTTTTTTTCTCTTGTCACCTTAATGATCCTGTCTTTGGTCAGTGGAAATCAGGTGCTATTTATTCAATTTCTGCAACACCCACTTCATGGGAATCTGGGTACCTTTAGCTCTGCCCATGGCTTTAGAAAAACAAATCTATTCTGCTTTGGGAATGCCAAATGAGGCTAGCTGGGGTCAGACATAAAGGAAGCAGGAAGAGAACAACAGTGAACAAGGAAACATTAGTATGAAAACAATTTCATGTTTATGAATCATAGAGCCTTTGGTGAAATTAATTAAACAATGTGTCCGGGGCACATTCAAAGAAAGAGTTGAAAGGCAAAATATCTCTATGAAGGTGAAATAAGTTCATAGTATTATTTGAAGTGTTCTCAAGAATGTTTGTTCTATACAGAAGGAAAATGGGAAAAATTGAAAGTAAGTCAGGGTTTGTGGGTAGGCACAGCATATTTTATTTTACTGTTACACTAGAGGAAACCAGTAACACTTTTAAGCACATAAGCCTGTCATGAGGTGATAGAAAGACAAACTCTTGGGCCTCATGGATAGGAAGAATGGACTGATACCAAAAGCCTTCCCATTTTTCCCACTATACCAGAGGCAGTAAAACAGTTTTTGCTGCAACCTTTGGATACCTCTTGTATGCTTAGAGCATGATCACTACAGCAATGTTTTTGCAAACGTGAAAAGACCTTCCATTCTTTTCAGTCACAGCTATATTTTTATTTCTATGCTGAGAATTTTGAAAAAGCAGATATTATCCAACAGAAATACACCCCTGAATTTGTTGAAAATGTAGCTTCAACTTCATAGCTTAAAGGAAAAAATTAAAAAATAAATTCATACAATTGTGTACAGCTGTGTACAATTTTGACAATACTTTATACATGTTTTCTACAAAAAAGTGTAATTATACTTTCTGAGTGTAATCAGGTAGACTTTTGCTATAGTAGACTTTAACTTTTTTCTCTTCTTGTAATGTTGTGTCTTTTTTCCTGTTTTTTTTTTT
The DNA here is from genome assembly GCF_964188355.1 of Buteo buteo. Taxonomy (NCBI): domain Eukaryota; kingdom Metazoa; phylum Chordata; class Aves; order Accipitriformes; family Accipitridae; genus Buteo; species Buteo buteo. Next base: position 15,185,373 of record NC_134182.1, read on the forward strand.
AACAGGTCTCTATTGGTTGCAGTGTAAAATACGCCTGACATTTTCTCTGTATCTACTTTTTTCTTTTTTTTTTTCCCACTACACAAGTCTTATTTAAGCCAGAACTGTATTTTTTTTTTTAATTTATCTCTGTGTGTTCTTGCCAATCTTTAATGACTACATTAAGGCTTACTATTAAAGTGAAGAACAAACAAAATCATATTCTAAAACATCCTGTTCTGGCCTGTGCTGGTTTGCATGTAAATTTTAGGCAGGATTCTTTCTGCCCAATCTTTACATTAGTTGCTCTAGCTAATGGAGGACGTTGTTACCTTTCATTCAGTCAAAGAACCATAGAACAACAGTCCCACATTTCAACATTTTCAATGGAAAATAAAAAACCAATATTTGAACAAGGATGGCATGAACGATTATTACATAGGCATATGTTTCATTTCTGTGTGATGGGCAGGGAAGAGGGGAAGAAGACAGGCATTAGAGGGATGGTGGGACAAAAGACAAGAAAAACATGTAGCTGAGTAGCAGAAGAGCATTCTACACCAAATTCTTTAGTGGTGTAATAAACTGGGACAGTGTTGTCTTCTGCCTCCATATCAAGCACTGACATACATCAAATATTACTAAATGCTTTGGATAAAACTGTTTGAATAATAGACTATAAAATAGTATTTTTACTTTCTCAGAGTTTGATTGTTAGTTAAAGAAAATTCCTTTCAACTGTTCCGCTAGCAGAAGAGAGCATTAAAATAAAACCCAGCATATCAGAGTAGGTTAGAAACTTTCCAGTACCATTAAAGCTAAATGCTTATTCCTTAAACCCCAAACATTTTATTTGACACACTTGGATTTGATGAATTTCTATCAAGGCATGGTCCTACAGGAATGCTTCCTGGATTTTTGATTGATTTTTCCTGAAGTCAGTGATACTGAACATCTTGGGGATACCTACTGTCTGGGGCAGATACATCTGCTAAGTGTCTCCCAGGGCCAGAGACCACCGGAGCCTCTGGCAGCTGTTAGTGAAATGGATGTTCTGCTTGTCTTAGTGCAGAAGTTGGTAAGACATGAGTAATAGAGCACTTCATTAAACTACACTGGGGGATGGACACTGTTCGATTAGTCAAGATGAGATTAAAGCCCAAATATTTTGGACTTGGACTTTGCTTGCAGTTTATTGATTGTTTTGCAGACATGAGAAAAATTTATCTATTTTCTTCTAACTGTGGAAGTAGCTCTAAGAAAGTTATCTCTTCACAAACTTTGCCTCTGGGAGAGGAACATAGTTTTCATTGAGCAGTTGAAAAATCAAGTGTTAGAATTTCCTGCAGACTTGGATGCACTCTGGGTGTGTGTAATTGAATATTTTGGTTTTGTGCCAAAGCAGCATGAAGGGGCCTCTATCTATATGAGAATAAAGTCCATGAAGGTTTTATTGTTGCATCTGACAAAATGCAAATTGCACAAATTTGAATACATGAATCAATTTTAATTTGCAAAACTCTCACTAGATGGTTGTTACAAAATACTGCCAGGCTTCTTGCCCGTGGAAGAATTTTCCCAGTTTTTTAATTACAGACTTTTGTATTGCAGAGCAGTGTAGGAGTAGGAATTTTAATTTTCTTTTGATTTTATGTTTCTATGTTTCTAGTTCTGGGACTATGTTTGAATCTGGAGTATCATATAAACATTTCAAATTTTAAATTTGATGTTAACACTTGAATCCAAACTTCCTTAAAGTTTTTGGGTGGTGGTGGACAATGTTGGTATTCTAGACCAGTCACATCTGTAAGTTACTACAAGGAAATGAAAATTGTGAGGAGTGATTTTCAGGATATATTTTTGTAGCAATTATTTGCTCCCCCCCACCCCCCCGCCACCCCCAACCAGTCTGTAAGATCAAAATCTATTCAGTTTTCATTGCTTTCAAAAAGTCATGTGATGCATTCAGGGGAATACCGGGGGGGGGGGGGGGCTGGGGGGGTGGGGGGGTGGGCTTCTCAACATACCAATGGTAGGACAAAGAGAAATGAAGTATTTTTTCTTTTGAAGGCAGTATGTTTGAAAGCTGGATCATCCAATGTCAGCAAGTGGGACAAACCCAGGACAAATGATGGAATCAAAGCCTTACATCCTTAGCACAACCTTAAAAATAAACAAACCTGGAAGAGTGCCAGCATGCCTGTACTTGCAGGAGACTGTTTGCAGCTCCCCTTGTTCCTATTCCTTGAGCTGACAACTTCCAGCTGTGTGGAATATTTAAGATGGGATAATACGAGCCTACTGCTATATTTAGTACTCTACAGTGAGCCTAATACTATTAGTTACATCTTTAAAGAGTCCTGAGTAAAGATATGGGTAAAATACAGGCTTTAAAAATTTTTAATTATATTTAGAAAGTTAAGAGGTTTTTCAAGTTTTGAAAGCTATTTGGCAAAAGGCTCCTAAATCATCTGCTCAGCACCTTCCTATGCTTTCTCCTAAAGATGGTCTATAGTTTTTTGTCTTATCAGCTAACTTATCAGCACTTAACATTTTCTCTTTAAAGTGTCTGTCAGTTATTTCTCTTACCAGAAACGGCCCCTGAAGTTTTAGGCTGCTCCTCTAGAAATCTGTATTTACACCCAAACCCCTTTCAGAAGCCTAAGCATGTCTTGAGGTTCTAATGTAAACTCAGACACGGATACTGGGAGTTCCTTTTGAATTCCTTTCAAAGCTTTATTTCCTTTCATCCTTCAAAGAAAGGCATTATATTGATTTAGATTTTTTTTTTTTTGAGATAGAACACAATTGATCTGGGAGTTTATTATTGTTGCACCTGAATGCAGGAAGAACATAAATTTTAGACATTATGTTTGATTGCCAGCCTTAGTCTCAAATAGTCCATTAGATTTCAAAGATAAGTCTTGTGGGCATAAATGTGTGCTCATACTTATATATATTTTTTTCCATCTTAATTTGCATTTGCATACATGTGTTCATATATCTCTCTGTATATAGAGAGATATATTTCTATATATGTGTGTGTATATACCTAGATGTATAAAAAAGTTTTAGAATTTGTATTATGTTTCAAATCAGCACAGAAAGTGTACTATTTCAGTGAGCCAGCAATCTGAAAAAAATGTTTTGTTTTTGAGCAATCCAAACATTTCATTTTCATTGGATGTAATACGTTTTGTGTCTTAAATTTCAAATTGAAAAATCATTTCAAACATACAAGTGGGATTTTTTTGTTTTGAAACTGTCAAAATGGATCTCTTCAGCAACTTTAGGAACTTTGTTCCTGAAGAAGACATTAATTAAAACTGTCTTTTCCTCCTTTAATTTCAACCAGCTGATGTTTTCTAGCAAAATAAATGAATCTAAAAAAACAAATCATGAACGGGTGTGCTTTTCAGAGAGAATTCTGCAGTGTTTTGTTAACTAATGGGCAAAATAGCACATAAAGATTAGTTATAACTGTCAAGTAACTTGGAGCGGGTATTTCATCTGCAATATGACACTTTATTGAAGATACAAAAAGAAAAATACATATCCAGTTTAGATAAACCTTCACATTTTAAGGGATTTAAACAAAGCTAATACCCAACGACGGATGCGTAATCAATATAATGTACTTCTACACATAAACCATTTTGAGCTATGGAAAATGTAAATCTACTATCAAATTTTTTCTGTGGTGAGCTCCAGTCATGACTGGAACATCAGTCTTTGGGTAGAAAAAAAATTTAAATTGTATAATAATGTCTAAATTAGTTCCAAAACTTGAGGAAGTGATTTTATATTTATGCAAATGCTTAAAGATATGTTGGGCCTGTGCAGCAGAAACGATTATAATAGTTGGGGATCTTTCAGGATGAAAAGGGTCAAGTGATCTAAACCACCAGAGTCTGCATGTTGTTACTATTGAATTAAATAAGGGTATTCAGGACAATACTATGATTGGGGAAGGGTGTTGCTTTATTTTCTGGCTTTGATGGACTCAAAGTACATAGTTTTTAATGTAATTTTACATAATTATTCATTTGAAACATGCAAAATGAATGAGCGGTCTCAGCAGCAACTGTAAAATGAGTCTATCCATAGCAAACACAGGAACGTTGTGCCTGGAGCTCCAAGGTGTAACTGCTGCTCTTTTGATCAATGCTTTAAAAACATTTTACGCAACTTGTGAGTAAAAAGGCAGAATAATTACTGTAATCAGAACATCACAAGCTGGCCCAGGCTCAGCAGCATGTTACAGAGACCTTTCGTGACTGGTTGACTGGTGTTTACTCTTTCTGTAATAGTAAGGCTGTATATTTCACGTTAACTCTTTATTTGACATAACTGGATATTTCAAATATACAAATTTTTTTGCTGTGAATAAGTAGTTTCCAGAGACCTTTTTTTTGCATTTCAATCAGCACATGCAAAAATATTGTGGTTAGTTACATTTTTCAGAGTTTTTTTTTCTTTGGGGGTTTTTTTTGTTTGTTTTTTTTGTTGTTGTTTTTTTTAACCAAAGTCCCTTTAATCAAAACACTCCACTGCTTTCCATTTTTGCCCAAGCATCTCTTCCAGCAGGTCCTCTTGTTTTCCCTGTAAAAAGGAAAAATTGATGATAAAGCTTAGTGTCTTTAATGCAACCCTGCTTATTTACAAAGTCTGTCCAAAGGCTGTTTTCTCTAAGCAGAGGAGGAATCAGGAAAGAAAAAAAAAAAGAAAAAAGATGATTTCGTTGTTTCCAGCGTCAAGGCCCTTTGAGTCTGCAAGCATATTCCAAATATTCCACAACTCTAAAATACACTCTCCAGACTTTTCTTAAGAAAACATGCTTTGATTTCTCTCAAAAACACGTTGGAGTATTTCTGGCTTTATGTTACTCCTATGACTTTCTGAAACAGATGCTTGGGTGAGTTATGTCAGGCAGCAATGTAGGATCCCGAGGCCAAAGCCAAGCTTGATCTCCTCTTCCCTGTAAAACAGACAGTGACGTTGTCCCGGCAGGAGAGTGTGAAGATACTGACCTCCCCAAGCTGGGTTTGCTGCTGAAAGGCAGGGGAATGCAGTGAGTTGGAAGGAGCAAGCATGTTAGCTTAGAGGCATGTAAGAGACTGTGAACATTGCCTAATGCTTTCTGCCTTCAGCTCTCCGTTGTCAGTTGTTTCCAGCCAGCTCATTGTAGTAATTTAAGCTGAATTTTTCCATAGGTTGTTCCTTCATCACATTAGTTGTTTTGTTGGGTTTTTTTTGAAGTTTCAACAAAAATAAGTGATTTGTTTCCAAGAAAAATATTGGTGAAGAACAGGTGTTTTTGCCAGTGCTCATTTTCTTCATTTGGTTTTTTGAACAGCTGTGCATCCTCTGTGGTTTGGAGATATATACTGAAATTTGACAGTGAAGTACCTTTCATTGTTCTCATGAAATTCACCCTGTTTTAGTCAAGTTGCAAACAGGGGAAAAAAATTGCCATTTTCATAAATGCAGCAGGATTTTGCTTCTTTTATTAGTTTGTTTTGCTGATGGTATTACTAATTTTCAGAATTTGTCTTACAAAACAAAAGACTTCTCCACAGAAAAATATCAATAATTTGATAGTAACTTTGTTCAGAACTGAGACATACCAGCTGAAATAGGGACATAAAATTAATGTAAAGATATCAAAATATTTCATTTTGCCCAGGTCAGCCCTATGCCCCCCCAGAAGTAGAGTCGTGATGCGTGAGAAGGTAAGTACTATGATGAACAACTGAAGTGCAAAAGGACAGATGATGTGGTGCATCATGGGAAACAAAATTTTTTTCAAGAAGTATTCTTTTGTGGAAAACTTTGATTTTGTGTGTACACCCATGATTTCTATAAGAAACCTCTCGTAAGAGAGAGATTTTCTCTGTTCAGTTCAGTAGAGGCTTTTACGAGGAAGGAAGACTACCATTTGTCAAAACTGAGGTTGAAATGGATATTGAAAAAATTAATTCTGTAACACTTTTTAAGTCACCTTGAACATAGTAAGAATAATGTTGTTATTAATAATAAGAATAAAGAATGTGATGTATTGCTCCAAGAATGGAATTAAGAGAGAATGAAACTCAGAGGTCTGAGAGATGTGCTAAAGAAGTCAAAGAAATAATGAAAATCCATCTAAAATTAATTCCTACATTTTTCAGGCCTCCTTGCTATTTCCTAACCTTTTAACAGAGCAGATGAACCAGGAACTAGCCTTGCTAAGAAATTTCAGACATCTGTTTCAACTTAAAATGCCTCCTGTTTCTTACTTTCATCAAGTTTCCTAGAGAAAAGAACTTCTCTCAGCCAGATCTCCCCCATGTTGTGATCTACGTGCAATAATCGATAGCAGTATGCGATAATCTGCAGCATGATATACTGACAAATGCAAACTAGACTAAGCACAATATGGATCTCTTGTTTCTGTAAATATTTTATGCTTTCTCAAAGGACTTAAATTTATGAAGGCCTTAGAGACATACACCTGCAAATATAACACTTTGTTTTACTCAATTCCAATTACATTTAAAAATGTAGAATTTTCTCTGGCATATGAGCTCTCAAATGCTTTGTCTGTGAAGTACATGGTCCCTGAATTCTGGCTTTTTGTAGAGTTTTTCTTCTCAATTTTGATTTTAACTCCTTAGAAGAAGCTACAGCTAAGCTAATTTTAATCAGCACCAGCAATATTTTTCATAGAGTTGCCACTAAGGTATTTATGTCATCGTAAATATTAGGGAGAAGGTTTATGCAGGAGTGGGAGAGCAGCTTGGCTAAGAAGTTAATTTTATCTTTAGTCAGTTTGAATGAAGACATATAAGAAACCAGCTTTTACTACTTTTTATTTTTTTCTTAGTAAGGCTCCAAGTTTAGACTCAATTTTATATCAATGCCATATTAGACATAGTGCTCTAAAAGGGCCATTAGCCTGATCCAGTGTGACAGTTCTTATGTTACTTTTTTACCATGGTAAATCCTTTAACAACTGAAATACTTTATATGCAGTGTAAAAACAAGCAAATGGAAAAAAGTAATCTTTTGGATTTCTTTTTCCAATTTTATTTCAGTAGGAGCTCTAGCCCTACAGCTACATGATCACTTTGATCCATGCTCATGCTGAAAGGGCTGGTCTCGTTCTCTCCTTGCCACAGCAATTTCTCATTTTTTCCACCATTACTGTTAGTGCAGCCTTGCATTGAGGGGGGTGCCAGGGATGGGGACAAGTTGGAAAACAATGCTTTTTTACATAATGGCTGAAAGCACTTTGCTGGAAATACACAGCTTTGATACTTGATTGGTAACTACTTCATGTTATAGTATGCAAAAAAGCTAATTCCACTTTATTCAGATAAAAATATAGGCAGGATGAAGCCTAGCTAAAAGATTAAATGATGAGAATGTGAAATGAAACTGTGTTAACTATGGTTAGAGAATAGCAAGTGAAATCATACAGCAGTGATAGTAAGTGCTGGTGTTAGGACCTGTTGCACTTGTTATCTTTGTTACTGACTCGGAACAAGGAGTTAGCCACTCAGTAAATTAACAGCCCCAAAATTGCTACGAGTCTGAAGCTCAGTCTAGACAATGACATAAAAAAAGATGTCATGGTAGAAAGGAAAGCTGGGAAAGAATTACCAATACAAGATTATTCTTTTATAAAACAATCAAACAAACAAAACCTGAGAACCAAGAAACTATCCTGAAACATTTTTTTTCTTTACAGAAAACTTATTCTGGGGAAAACACAATACTAAGAGATGTCAGGTTATGTCAGTCTACAACAAATGGACATGAATTTATCAAACAGTATGGATTTGAAAAGATTTAGGCAGTTTGGGGCTGCTTAGGAAAAGTCATCTCGTCGTAAAAGCAAAAATCACTATGATGAGCCAGTACTGGGGTTCTGGACAACATCCTAGAATAAAGATACTACCACACTGCAAGGGGTTTAACTAGCATTATTAGGGCTCTAAACATTGATTTCTGAAGTCTTAAAAGCTAAATGTATGCAATTTAGCATGACTTAAGTTAGTGAAAAATTTAGGGCTTAAACACCTGGAGAAGATCATTCCATCAATTGTCATAGCTCCAGTGACTTGGTTTAGTTGCAATTTCCCAGGCCAAGGTCAAATTATTTAGCTGGAAACATGTGGACAAAAGCAATGAGGTAGAGTAGAATACACAGTAAATATACGTTGAAGATACACACACACACACACACACACACACGTGAGGTCCTTACAGTGTGATAAAATTGGCTGTGGAATGGTCTACTTATGGAAAAGTGTAAATCACAACGTTTGGAGCTTTTAAAGTGATTCTAAGCAAAGCCCAGTGTAGCGTGCTGAAGTGGAGTAATCTTCCACTGGCTGGAAAATGGGCTGTATTCCATAGTCTTTCCAAATACTGTTACTCTTTACAAGAAGCCACATAGAAGGATCAGATTTAAGTATATATGTATGAAATAAGCCATAGAGATTCAAAATTACTTTCAAATCAAAACCAGATTTATGAATCGCTGTTGCTGCATTGTCTTGATTGAAGACAACACCTTTGTAGGCTATTTGTGCCCATCATTGAGGTTTTGATACCCAGATGTTGATCTGTAAACTTGGTAAGACCTCTGATAGCAAATTAAGGAATCAGCTTTTCAATTCTATAGAAAGATCAGATTTGAAATCCTGGTAAGTTTCTGCTTTTTGGTCTTTTTCTTTAAAGAGATTAAACAAAGGTAGTAGCTCAACATATCTAGAAGTCATCCTGACCTAAGCAAAGGACCAACAAACATTGAAGATACATTTATAATGTTGACTGCTGTTTACCCTAAACATGTATCAGCAAAGTTCTGAATTTCCCTCACACCCTTTGCTCTTTTTTTCAGTTTATAATCTAAATAGCTTCTCTCCAATGGCATCAGTAGTTGTGCCCATGAGTTATCCGGAGTTGCAGAAACATGTAAGCTCAGATTTTGAGGTTCCTTTACATACAGGAAAACAGATATAGCCACTGCAACAAAATGTTCTGCACACCCATACATGGTAGACAAAACTAAACCAGAAGGAGAAAAACATGCCACTTGGCAGAGATGTGAGATAACTTGCATAAGCAAAAGCTATGCCCATAGCCACCATAAAAACCTTCATTTTGACATTCCTGTGTTTCAGTTTGTTCAATATAGAAGCTAAAAGAAAAATACGGTTAACAAGATATCCAGCATCACTGGATAGCAAGGAAAGAGAGGGAAAAAATGCACAGAAATGTTCTTGTGGCTCTGTTTTGTTGCTAGTATTTAGCTTTGAGAAAGAAGCTTTGCTTTCTTGATATGCAGAGGATTTCTAGACTGCTAAATTGCACAATGCTGCAGTAATGCTAAGCTTTAAAACTGACAACATGGATAGAGGTCATTCAGTCACTGTGTTTTGGTAGTGTTAGCATTAGTCTGCATTAAACCAGAGCTGAGTGAATTAGTCAACATGTGTTGTCCTTGGGTACAAAATAGTGTTCTTTAGTCAGATATTTGGATGCAGCAGATACTATCTTTGAAATTTAAGAGAATTCCCACTTTTCCACTTAGCAATAGTCGTAAACAGATGTCAAGGCTTGAAAAACGATTTCTGATGATACCATGGCTTCTCACATTTCATCATGCTATGCTTAAAAAGAAAAGGGAGAGGAGGCAGGCTGCTGATAACCACTTGAAAACAAAGATGTATGGTCAGATGGAGAATTACAGTGAAATACATTGATATTAATGCCTGTTTTTCACTACAGGATAAATGACAGGTTTCTCAAGAGTATTCTGTTTCTATACCAGTGAAATCTATGTGCAACAGGACTAGTTATGGGCTTGTATCAGGGATAGCACTGCTCACTGAAGACAAAATGTAGAGGGCCAGAACAAACTTATCAATTACTCAATTCCCCACAAACATTAAATCAAGTGTCTCTTACTTCAGGAGAGTGGATTTTACTTGCAGACCTACAATTAAGCTGCACATAGGGAAAGTACCTGTTAATTTCCAATTATCTCCTGCAATAGTACACAAGTTTTCCTAATTGCCCAGGAGAGAAAGTTAGTGAGAGGATGGACAGCATTTTTATGCATGTCAGAGAAGTCTCCATCCTGCTGCTGATCATCCTTTCTCAGGCCTCACTTTCTAACAGCTGGGATGAACCTGCTGTTCCCAGAGCAGCACGGCTGTGTGTGGTATTAGGTGGCCAAACACAGCTTGTCTGTCTCGAGATTGTTCCTCCCTGCCCCAAGAAGTACTTGCTGGCTTCAGAAGAGGTGAATAAAAAACATATGGCAGAGAGCAGAGCTATGCAGATAGTTTTATTTTAAAGATGAAGGCATTTCAGTGTTGTGTTGTTTTAATGAGTTGCCAGGAACTTGCTCTAAAGTTCATTATGTTTTGTTTTGTGTACTTGTGATCATGTGGCAGTGCTTAAACAGAAACCCACGGGTTTGTCCTGTGCAATCTTACCTCCTGATGCACTGTCCTGACAGAGAGTGATACCTTAAAAGCAGTGACATCTAGATAGCCAGTAACTTGCTGGAGGCAACCAAGTTATTACTACATGAAAGTATATCTTTGACTGACAGCTTGATCTCTTGCTTCTCATCATGATGAACGTGGAGCCAAAGACTCTCAGTCCTTGCAGAAAACTGCAAAAAGGCCCCTGAGTCATTTGTTAAGGAGGAACACTGATGTCCCCAGAGGGAGACAGGCAGGTCTCTTTGAAGGCCTGTGCTTATTTTCAGCAGAATAAAGCAATTTGCTCTGCTTCAACTTACTGTTTGTATTGTGATTCAGAATATAGCAACAGTTGTTTTCCAGGGATCTAGATGCACATTTTGCCTGGCTTGTTGAATGAGGTGTTCAGCAAGCTGTGGGTTCAGCAAACGTTTGCCCATTTGTGTGTTTGTCCTTTGTAAATGACCTAGCTAGGTTGTAGGACAAATTCTTTCTGGAAGTTAGATTTCCCTGTCTTCTGTTAGCAAGTCTAAGACTTCCAGAGGTGTCTGCCTGCAAGTGAGGTGGGCAATGGCATTTTCAAGGTTACAGCTCAGTGCCCAATTCAGAAAAGGGGACCAGTACTCTGAACAGCATAATGGTTCCAGTTCTTGATCATTTAATCTCATCTAGCATCATGTATTTGAAAGCTCACATGTGCCTGTTGTTGCTCATGCTTAACTGAAAATAAACTATAAAAGCTCCCAAACAATTCTGAGCACTGCTCCACCTGCCCAAATCCCATTAGTGACTGGTATGTCAACCTACAAAATAATGCTGTGATTGCTGAAGGAGTCCATGCTATTTTTCCATAAAAATTATCTCATGTCTTTTAGCTTACACAGCTGTCTTTTGCTGTCTTGACATAACTGCTTGTCGATTAAAATTCTTGGCACAGAATAGCCTTTACTTATGTATACATCACCATTTTGATTATTTCTATGCCTCAGGGGAACTGGAAGCATGTAATCTCTGATTTGTAAAGCAGTCTTGTTACAGGTATCTTATTTTATAGGATTTAAAATAGGGACATATTTGGTATGTTCCTTTGATTTAAAAGAATATTCTAGTAAAAATATGCTTTTTAACAAGGTGGTTGTGAGGTGGTTGTAGCCACAGACCTAACTAAACACATGTACATTGATTGCACAGTAACTCAGCTTCTCTCCCCACCCCCATTTTGGTTTGCTTTTCCTTTTAAAAGCAGTCTTGTCAGGATGAAGTCTGCCCTGAATAACTGCTTAATGTACCTTGATTCTAGACTGGAAGTCACTGTTTTCTTTCAAAATGTGCCTCTTGCCCACAACAAACAATTTCAGCCTTTCTTTGCTCTGCCAGCAAAAAGAACACTGGTGAGAAGCAGCGCATTAGCAAGCCAGCCGGTGAAGCTGCTCTATTAGGGTGCTTAATTTTAGGAGCTTAACTTGAAACACCACGCTTTAAGACAACTCTCATTAGTGTTACACAGCTAACTCATAAAATCTCTCAGGTTCAAAAGACTGTGAATCGATAAATGCTTTCCTTTTATTTAAACTGGAGCCTTGGAGTTATCTATGAATCAAATTATCACCTCACTGAAACCAAAATTATGCGTGTTAAAACATTAACGTTTTTTGCCATGGCCATGTTAGTCTGTTTAGAAGTTGGTTAAATGGTATGCAATAAATTTCATAAAATATGTGGAGGAAGTTACCTTATGCATTAAATTTATTTAGTCAAAGTCATAAAAGATAACATTTAACAGAAAAAAAAACAAACTAGCATGGAACTACATGTAAATGCAAGATCATCCAAAAATGTTCGTTTGTTGAAATAGAAGGGTTTCACAGGAAGATTTTGGCTTAGGGAGTGATTATTAAAACCAAACAAAAATAACAGCAACACCTTTAAACATGCCATTTTTTCCCACTCTAAATCAGTTCTTGGTAAGGGCTAAAATAGAGTTTAATGCTTATGTGTCATCAAAACAAAAAATTTTGCATAACCCTAAATAGTTTTTCCTAGTTTAATTTCAAGAGAAGCATAAGGAATTTCTTACTTTCTCTTGCAGAACAAGAAAATATTCAGAACCCTGAAATTTATAAAGGAATAGAAATCTGATTCTTACATAACTGTAACAGTTATATACCTATATACCTTCTCATTACGTAGTTTTGCAGTAAATTACTTCAGTCTTAAAGCCTGCATTAAGAGCAGATTCATTAATAGCTGAGTTTAGATTACCATGCTGTAAAAATCATGGTCGGTGTTTTCCAGTTAAAATGCTTCAGTACTGTAAACTCAGTTATATATAAAAATCTTACCTTGGATTTTCTGTGTTGAAACCAACAGTTCTTGTATGAGAAAGTTCTCTCCAGTTTTTGCTTACGAAACTAATAGACTAGACGTTATAGGCATTGTGAAATAAATAGTTTTGTAGAGCCACTTAATTTACAAGTTCTGTCATTCATTAAAAAAAGAGACAATTCCAGCATTTAGTTATTACATGCAAATGTTCATAGTAGAGAAAATATTCAGTATTATCATTGAATTAAAAAAAGATGTAAAGTAGCATGCTTATGGCAAACAGTAGCACAGAGATACGAGTACGCAATATCAGTACCTATGGAGGCAGGAGTTTGGAGGAGAAATTGGAACGTCTGCTGCTAGCAAACATTCTCAGGGTGATTTTCCTTGCCAAATTATCAATAAACTAGCCTGGTGATGATATTTTCTTTGGAAATATTGTGATTAATGTTTTTGAAAAATTGTTATTAAAATTCTACACAACAGACCTTGTTGCACAGAAACTAATAGAAACTGGATTATGCCTGGTACAAATTCATTACTATAATTAATTAGCTAAATTCAGTTTTGTATGCATGCAGCCAAACTCTTTTGAGTTCCTAGTTACATGCATATACGTAATGTTTGCTGTTGTAAGCATACCCTGTTTCTTTAACCAGTCATATTTCTTTTGTCTCTTCTGAAGCATCCATGTTTGGAGTTACTAGTATCTATGGGGGAAAAAAAAAAGGAAAGAAAGATGACATAAAGTCCATGAGGAAACAGAAAGTACAAAAGCAAAATAACATTCAGGACCACATCTTGATAAAGTGTGGCAAGTTTTCCAGTACACGTTGTTCCAGTCTGTGCATGTGCAAATTGATTGTTGGTACATGCAACGAATACATGGTTGCAGCCATATATTTTAAGTGTATCTAGATATTAAAAAATGCGATCCATGAAACCCAATCTATGTTGCCTACACTGTCCATGTAATCTATACAGTTATTACCATGGAGATTTTAATAAGGAAATCTTGTTTCTTCTCCTTACAAAATTATGCTTACATTTCTTGAAATTCCCTTCCTTCCACATTACCATTTATTCTTATGTAGAAAACATGTGCAAAGTTGTTCTCCTGATACTTTGCATTTAATTGCTTTTGGTGTTAGAGTAGTTTAAACAGTTGGCAAGTACTGTAAATGTTTCAGATCCCTTACCTGCAGAATGTTAATTTTTTGGAAAAACTAAAGCTTAGAGTTATAACTTCATTAAGTGTTTACTTTACAAAACAGAATCAGTCAGATAACATTAATGGCTACATCATATAATTAGCTAAATTTCCTCTGTATTTCTGTAAACTCCAGCCAGGCTTTTCTCACTTGCTTTTTCTGTCTTGGACAGAGATGTTCCACTGTGTAAAGTTCTGCTATTGTTTTATTGAATAGAAGAACATGGAAAGAACAAACAGTGGGCATCTTTAACCTCACTTCACCCCACATTGGTTTTAAAATAAAGCCAGTGGTCTCCAGTAAAAAAATGAATGATAATATCAAAAAGCCTGGAAAGCGAAAGAAGTGACTACATCTAACAGTTATTCAAAGTAATCCACTACATTTTAGGGTAAGGTACTATAAATCAAGATATTTAGTAACCAGTTTCTTTTATGTCGCCCTGAGAGGAAAAGAGAGACAAGTATTTCATGTATTTCTTTATATCCTGCTGGAAACACTGGAAAGGTCTTGCCTCAGTGTGAATCATGGTCAAGTCTTATAGGTATTTTCTGTTATCTCTTGGAGCCTCCCCTTGCTGCTATTGAGGTCAGTGAGAGTTTAGCGATTGAAAACATGTTTGCAGTGATAACATCCCTCCACTCTCTTAATAATCAATTCAAACAGCTAATACCTCTAAAGGAACCCTCTTATGTCTATCTCGCATCCTCAGTTGTTGAACATTTTACTAAAATTAAAGAAGTGCTAGCTTCTCGGCATTCTTATTAACTGATATTCTTGATCTCAAGATAGGCTATAAATAGTACCCTTTTTCTGTCTGTGATACGCAGAACTGCAGTTCTCACTTTCTCTGCATGTTTGCTCTTCTTAAAACACATTTTTTCCCAGTATCTCTCATATGTAATACACAAATGACTGGATTCATTGATTCCAGTTTATGGTGGCATTTGGAATTTACTGAGCAGATTTAAGTTTCAAGCAGGATTCTTCAAGTGCAAAAGTAAACTGAAAGCCTGTAGTGGTTTTTGTGTTATGACATACCATAGTGGACACAAAGGCAACTGCAGTCCAACATAGACATATCTGGCACAGCTCACTTTGGACGGTACAGGGCAGAACCAGGTTAGTGGGGCATCAGGGAAGTCCAAAAAGCAGAGAAAATGCATCCCTGTGATGCACTGTACTGCTGTGAATCACTACAGTGATCAAAGTTTGCTAGTTTAAAACTAACTTGAGTTACCTTTTCATGACACTGAAGTAATCCGTGTGGGTGCCGTAAATGTCATGTACTTTCCTCTAATAGGCATATCAACCTTGTCAGTTTTCAAATAGCAGCTCTCCATTCTGTCTCTTTGACAGGCATTTGCTGCGTTTGCTTTCCATTCCAAAGGGAGCAACCTCCTTCTGCATCCTCACTAATGCAGTGGCTAAAAATCCAGTGAAATTTGAAGGCAGAACTTAACTTGGTTTCCTTTAAATATGTAAAGATTTCTTGTTATTGTTTTACCTCAACTGCCAGGGATGTGACCATTAGGACAGAAACAGAAGAATATTTATTTTCAGATTGTATTTCCATACTTTCATCTCTGTGGCTTCTTTCTGATGAATGAATAAACCCCATCACATACCAAGTAAATGTTACAGGAAAAAATTACTCCTGAAACATATTAGCTGCCTACAGTGATGGCCCAGGTCTCAGTTCAAAGAAAGTTGTCCTGAGCATCACAGACACTTTGGAATATGTCCTTCCCACATTCCTCTGAAACCACAGACAGGACATCCTGCACCGTAATAACAAGAGCCTGTGGGTTGTTAAAAGCCAGGAAAGAGCAGCTTTAGAATAGGAGAGAGGAGTTATACTTGAACAAGAGAACATCAGACCTTTCTGCAAAGGCTCCAAACTACCAAACTGATTCCTGAACCAAGTTCAAAAGACTCATTTGTGTTTCCTACATCATTTGAAACATATTTAAAATGGTATGATATGATGGTAGGAAAATACATGCTGTTTATTTCAGAAGGGAACTGTCTCACACTGTTATCTTGATTGGCCTTAAGTTTTTTTATGAAGTCTCGGAACAAACCAAGCCTATAGGAGTAAAACCTACAAGGCAAACAGTATGTCCTTGGCAGTTAAATATATATATATGTGCTATGCTATTTACTGGTTTTCAGTCACAAAGAGCAAATTCATAGTTAATGCAGCTAAGTTCTCTCGCAAAAACCTAACTGGAAGATGTTTTGGGGACATGGCACTGCTAGCATTCAGACATCTTTTCGAAAAGCAAATTGTACTTCTCTAGACAGTGCGTACTCTGTTCTCTTTTACTTGTTTAAGAAGAGGGCAGATCAGAGACTAAGCAAATGTCCATGGATATGCATCCAAATCCAGTCCTGCTGCGTTTGGTGAATAGCAGCTGTTTATGGGTGCTATTTACTTTGAATATAGAGTCAAGAAAGGCCCCACCATTAAACTACATCTGTCTGAGGTGTTCTTCTCAAGGTACATGAGCTTCATGACCTAAGAAATACTCATACCTTTCTTTAAACAAACATGTTTTCTATTCATTATTTACTTTGCCTGCTGTATTCATCATAAAGTTGTTATATATTTAATGATCATTCAGAAAAAGAAACTTTTTTTTTTCTTCCATAGGAAGGCTAAGAAATTTAAATGGTAATAGTAACTTGAAGAAATGGACAGCAAACAAGTAGTAGTTTTAATCATGTGAATCCTTCATAAAGGGAATTAACTATTTCTCATAGTTTTCTCATTGAATTTTGCTTGAAATCTTCCTTGTGTTTTGTTTTTTTTTTTTCCTGTTCCAAAGTGGCCTTATGCAAACCCACAGGACAGGATAGTGTCTGCTGTCCTTAATGCCAAAAGACTATTCGATGGTATTGGAGACAGAAATCCTCTGAGAAAATGCAATATTCCACTTCACCAAAATGAAAACAAAATCCTTTGATTGTAGCAGAGTCTGTTTCTTTTCTTAAAAGGAGCGAAGACATTTTGGCAGCTATGCTGTTTTTCTGTGATTTGTGGTATTGTTTATTATGAAAACAAATTGCCCATCTATTGGAGGATATTGAGCCAAATTTGCTGATGTCAGTGAAG
The DNA here is from genome assembly GCF_964188355.1 of Buteo buteo. NCBI lineage: Eukaryota > Metazoa > Chordata > Aves > Accipitriformes > Accipitridae > Buteo > Buteo buteo. The sequence goes on from NC_134182.1 coordinate 15,202,490, forward strand.
GTACCCTGCGGCTGAAATGAGGTTGTTATGATCTATGCAGGAACTTAAGAGGCTTAGAAAACTGCTGCAGAGAAACATCCCAGCTTTGGAACATTTTAAACTGGGAACCCCTGGCAGTGTAAAGTGAAAGTAGGGTCCAGCTTTTGGGTTGGGCTTCCTTTTTAAATGGAAGAAGTAGAGCTGCACCAATGTCTGCCAGCAGCAGCAGCAGCAATCTCCAAGAGCAGAGGGTAGGAGTCAGTCTTCTAATGAACAGTGGCTCACCTGGGGTGGATCAGCACATACCTAAACTGACCTCAGCCCTGTACCTGCCTCTTCTTTCAGCAAGAGCATCACCATGAATGCCAGGGAAATCGTTCCTCCAGTGGAAGGAAACCTCTGCTCCATCCGAGCCTTTGCTCTGGCAAACATAGATGAGTGCTAAGAGGAGAATAGCACAGGGCTTTTCTAATGCCTCCCCCGCCTTTGAGACACAACCAACTCCATGCTAAATTCTGACAAGAAACACAAAGTAACTACTTCTTTCCATAACAGTGTAGAAGAGTGGATTTCCTAAGCACTGATTATTACTGGTGCCTGGTGGGGGAAGTGCTGACCTTTCCCAAGCACTGAAAAGATCAGAAAAGGCACGACTGGGGAAAATATGAGAAAGTTTTATTAGCCTGTTCCATACTGTGCATGTACTTTTGTAGGACCTTCAGGCAAGGGACTGTTTCCCAGCTGCTTGCTGGGTGAAGTTCTGTTGTTCTGCATGCTCGGTAATGGGATGAGGAGAAAACAGCTCATTTTCATTGACAGTAAAACATCATGGACCCCTTAATTGTGAGAAATACGGTCTCAAATTTTATCTATTAACTAGTGCTTGTACTAGTCACGCGTGACTGCTGTGGGTTGAACTGCATCACCACCTCTGTGATCCAGCATCGTAATTATATTGTGTAAAGAGAATATTTTCATAGTGAACATAGACTTGCTTCATATCTAGTTTTATTAGGCTGTGACAGTGTACTTTCACAGCAATTAGTTCAGTCAGTTCCAATAATATGACATGTTGCAAGCCTTTCGGCTTCACTCCTTTCACATCTGTGAAACTGACTTCTGAGATCGACAGTGTGATAAGGAGACAGCACTGCCCTCTTGCACCTTGGAATATGGAAATGTAGAAATAATACAGACTGTTTGTACTTCATGTCTTATTAAGTTCTGTATCTTTTATATTTATATATCCTAACCATTCTATGTATGTAATTTGTGAATGTTGTATACTTTATTCCAAAAATATCTGACTTGCTGGCCCAGTATGAAGTCCATACAGGCCACGGGGCTCCACGAGATTGCTGCTTGCTAACTTCATGTAAACCCTAGTCAAAATCTCTTTTTTTTTTAATAGAAATTAGCATAGATCAATAAAACCTTTTTAATTTCACAAATAGACACTCCTTGGGAGATAGGATTTGGTCTCAGTTTCCCTCCCTCTATAAGGGCAAAAATATTTTAGCTGAAAATCGCATAATTATGTTTCTTTTACCTAAGGCAAGCTCTGCCAGTGAACCACGATCAAAGGTATGCATTTAAGCAGGAAACCAGCATTTCTGGCTGCAAAGAAAAGCAGCATTATCTCTACTTTGTTTACTTTAACTGGACCAACAATGATCTAGCACGAACATGGGAGTTTTGCCTGCACATAGCTAAGGGGAGAGAGAGTGCCTAGGAGAGGGAAAGAGATGAAGTCCATATGTTAGATACGGGTGTATATGCATTCATGCCTTGCTTAGAAGGTTTAGTATACATCACTGAGCAAAGCTGTGAGATGTTATCTCATTGCCAATACATCAGCCTGTTTTGCTTGGATGAAAATTGACCACCCTTCAGAATGCCAAGTCATTCATCAAAATAAAAGACCCACAACTATGTGAGAGACAGAGCACAGGGTTGGTTGAGAACATATGCTGGAATGCATTTAACGTCTCTGAGCTTCATGCAAGAGAAGTAGAATGGAGCTCCTATTAGCACTTTCCTCTATACTCCCACAGGAAAATTTGTTTTGTGAAATTCGACTGACCAGATAACTATAGAGGGAGAAGAAATAAAGTGATAATACATGGCTGTGAAACCTTATCTTAAATTGGTCTAGTAATATTGGGGAGGGGTACTCATGTTACTGCTTTTATAACTACTGTAAACAGGTTAAAGCTTTTTGTTACTGAAACCATATGGAAAATGAATTCTTTGTCAAAGAAATTGATACTTCACTTGGCATGCTGTTACAGCTTAAATAATTTTAAAGTGAAAATTGAGAGGGTTTGAAAAATCGGTCTTGCTCTAAAAATACACGATGCAGGTGATTTCATCAAAGATACTTTCACAGAAGTAAAATATGTAAAAGGTATTGTGAAAAAGTATTTTCTTGATATTCCCACATTATTTACTTTTGTGCTGTTAGCATACCATTAAATGCAGTGGTGTTTTCATGTATAATATAGGTGTAATCCAGATCCCAATGAAACTAATGGAAAGAATCCCACTGACTTCAAAGACCTTGGAATTGAGCCTGTACATAAATTGCTAATTAAACTTGATTAGTAAGTAAGGTTGGCCAATGGAAAAAATTTACCAGATTTATAGCCTACCTGAATAATAGGTAGTGGAATTACTGAAGGTCTTGCAACTTTATTGCTGGAGTTCTGTTTGACCACAACACAGCATGAGCTATGGGCCTGTATCGCTTTTCCTCGTATTAATTCCCCAGTTCATAGAAGTAAGGCAAATGTTTCTTTCTAACATGAATTTTTATTGTTTACATAAGACAGGTTTCCTTTTCATTAAAACTTTTGTTATGTTTCCTTGGAAAAACAATGATATAAATTAAGGGAAAGGGAGTATAAATTGCATTAATGGGATTAAATTAAAAAAGGAAGAATTATACAGAATATCAGGGGAAACATCCTGACAGCAAGATCTATTAGAGTACTGAATTGTCTCTTGCAGGAAGTAGAGGAAGCCACGTCGCTTGAGACAGTTTAAAACTAGCTTGGATGAACCACAGAAAAATCCAGCATAGAAATGAGACTGGGAAATGGGCTGGTTCACTTAGTAGACCTTCTGCGTCTCTGATGTCTAGAAGAATTTTAAGAGTTGTACAATTTTAGGAAAGCCTTATGTATGTCTAGGCTCAGCTGTGGTACTGATTATACTAAACAGTTTACATTAGGCAGTTTTCAGTAACCCACACGTAAAGCTAACCAGGAAAATCCTCAAGGAAAAAGAAATCAAAATAAGATGAAAAATAAAGCCCTGTAACTCTGAAAAGGGACTTCATGTGCCTACACCTTCTGATTCTTACCTATTTGTCTCACTATGGTATAATTGCTTGACTGTCCAAGTGGTGGGTAGGATTCTGACCTACTGGCATGAAATACAGGTTGAGCGAGGTCAGTATTTGGCTGGTGGTGCTCACCGTATTAACCTAATTCTCTGGTTATCAATGTTATCAATGCTTTGGTAGCTTAAACATATTGTATGTGCACTGATCTGGCACTAAAAAGAATCCAGTATACTTTTAGGGATAACTATAGTTCGCTGCTAGATTTTTGGTTCTACTGATTTAGTTACTTGATGTCTGCAGCTGCCTGACTTGGTTTATTTGGTTAACAGACTTTGCTGTGTGTATTTGACCTCATTAAATGGAGGGTGTATGCAATAAATCCTATTAAGTGTGGGGTAGATAAGAACCCCCAAAGCTCTCCTAATATGCCATGAAAATATCATTTTCATTAATATGAAAGATGCTGCTGCAGAATGTATTTTGAAAGGAAAAAAAGATCTTTTCCTCATGGCTGGCTTAAAATTATTAAGGTGTTCTTTGAAAACCATCACAGTATGGCTTAAAATTAATCAACAAACTGTTCCTAAATGCCATTTGCCAGGCACAATCAAACAGGCATATGCTCAACACTCGGGAAACATTTTAGAGGATTAAAAATCACAGCATGGAGAGGAATATGAAATCCTAAACCTTCCCCTGCACTCAGACAAGCAGACAAGCCACATCATGAGCAGCTGAATCAGACTTCAGGAACTGCTTGCACAAACTATGAAAATGTCTGGCAAGATAAAATGTACCCTCAGCTGGAAGAAAATGATTCAGTGGTCACATGATGTCCCATGGCCATAGCTTTAAAACAGACTTTCAGAAATATATTCGACATGTGTTGATGATCATACAGATGAAAGCATGCATTGTACAGATGGGAATTCCAGTGTCTTGCACAGAGCCTTCAGGACTTATGAAAGAGAGCATTTACAGTGTAGTTTTAGGACAACCGCAGAAAAAAGTGCCTTTATCAGTCAGTACAGTAGTTATGAAAGCCTTGTTTTTTTGAACATACTGAAGTATTCACATATACACATATGGTATTGGAGATTAATTCATCTGTCCCTTGATGCATTCCTCATCACTGAAATAGAAAAACAAAACAGAAGAAAATGGAAAAGACTGCTGTGGAAAGAAAAGCCCTATTTTATTCAGTCTTAAGCATGACAAAGAAAAAAATGGTCAGGAGCAGTCTGAATTATTTTTTGCATGCCCTGTGGACTTGAACTCCCCTAAGGTATTTTACCAAGTTTTATGACTGGGTAAAACAACCCTAGAAATTTACTTGGTATATCATGAGGCTATTTTAAAAAGCATGTGTAAGACAGAAAAACCCCCATGCTTTTTCCTTTTTTTCTGCAAATTTATTTATTTTAAAAAAAGGGGGGGAGGAGGATGTGTGTTTCAGTCTTTTAAATAATCTCAGTTATAGACATTGTTTGGTTTTCTCTGAATTTGTATATGCAGGGTAATTCTTTTAGGGGAGGCCGATTAAACCTCAAAGCAGACAAACAATATTCTTAAGATTGACTGTAGCTTCAGATTGACACCCCTTAATGAGCCTAAGCCCCAAATCCTGCCTTGCTGAAAACAGTCTAGGTTCATAAAGGTTTCTAATCTTTCAGTTCAACCTTTAGATGTATAAGAAACCCTCTGACCAGGCAAGAAGTTAAAATAAGCAAAAGTCTTTCTGGATTTTTTCAATGTGTTCTCTGGAAACACATAAATCTCAATGTAGGTTTTATCAGGCATATTTTTCCTTGGATCTAACCTAACCTTCTGATTTTATTCATGAAGCTCTGTATTTGTATAAAGGCATGGACATTTATGTGTATACATTTGTTCATCAAGCTTATAAAATCTTAGTACAATCTGGGCAGATCTGTATTAGAGATATGAATGTAAAAGTAGGATGGAATAGACCATTTTGCATTATGGGCCTATTTGTAATTGTGAATTTAAAGAACCAGTCACATTTTAGTAAATTATAAAATGTTTTAGCCATGTGTACATTTTGTAAGCACACAGGTATGGTTTTCAGTTGTGTTAAATCAGCTCTTTGGTGATCTAAGTCGGCTATAGTGAAACTGTGAATTATATCTATAGAATTTAATGTTACAGTTAAGGCTCCCTTCCTTTGCAAATATTCAGTTTCCAGGATGAATTAATCAGCTGATTTATGTACATTACTCAAAAGTAAAACTACTTAAATGCTTTTAAAAGCATTTTAAAATGGTACAGTTTGAGACAGGACCAACTGTCAACCGAGATATGTAGAATTACATCAGAGATTAAATTGGCCTACTGTTAAAATTATTAATGTTGGCCCAAAGACCAAAACTTTAACTCAGTCCTCATTCAGTCATAATTCCCATTGACCTTTGTCAGGTTTTTGCTTGCAGAAGTGAATAAAAAAATGAGAGTTTGGCTCCTTAAGCTGTAAGTTATTAAACTAAAATTGTTGACCTTTCTGGTAGATGATCACAGTGGCAAAGTCAGATTTCTTGCCAGGTTGGCTGGCTATGAGATTAAACTTTGCAGATTTACAATTATAGTAAAAATTACTTTTGCCATAGCATCCAGGCAAGGAAGTAAAACAGTTTAAGACAAATGCTTTCAGTAGGTGCAGTCATTCCTGTGGAGATCAGATTTCCTTTGCCCTCTCTTTTCTATACCCTGTAGGTAATAAATTCCACCTAGATGTATGGCAACAGAAGTGACGTTCAGTGTCCCAAACAGTCAGCCACCCAAGGTAGACACTTTGCTCTAACATACATTTCTTGACCTGTGCTTCTTGGGCAAAGCCATCACAAATTACAACAGACCATTTAATTGTGTAATTTCATTGATCAGATTTACTACTGCCGTCTTTGTTGCTAATACCTGTAATTAAGTTTGGACTTAATGAAAAGGCCACAGCAAAATGTGTGAGGAGCCCTATAACCTGGTTTTCCACATTCCTGGCCTTTTGTTTGTTCCAGGATTTGTAACATGGTAATTGATAATGATAGATGGTAGATGAGATAAATGGTTTTACTGTAATGCCAGGAAATTAGTTTACTTGCACTCATGGCCAGAAGTGTACTTCATCCAACCTTTTTATAAGTATTTGCTAAGGAATAAGAAAAGAAATTCTGCAGCTCTATTCCCAGCAAAATTTTGCTTCTCTTTGTTTAGGTCCAGCTTTAGCAATTTGCTTGGTAATATGTGAGCCAGGATAATAACTGTCAGAAGTCAAAACCCGAGCTAAATAGGCAGCTAGTGCAATTTGGCAGTATTTTTTTAACTGTGTTATGATTTCCTTATAAATAGCACCTCTACAGTTTTAGTTGTACTTTCAATATTAATGCTTGTATTAACATGGCTTTGGTGATTTTTTTTTTTAATGTAGTTTACAACATTTCTAAGGTACATTACAGGGTTGAAGCATACATTTCATATCTATGGTAAAGATCACATTTGTGATAAGCAGTGAAGGAGGAGGACAGAGCAGATTCCTTTCTCTTAGAGAACATTTTTCATTCATTTAACTTCAGTGTTATCCTTCCAAATGGCAATCTAGTGTAATCCTGGGACATAATTTGTAACATATCCTTGTGGGAGCTGACTGGATTCCCATTGATTTTTCAATTCTGAGTGTTGCCGATTTTGCATGAAGCTGAAATACCCCAGCTTCAGTATCATTAAGGAGGCTGCAAAATGTTCACAGCAAACACAACTTTTGTGTGTTATTATGGAAAAACAATGTGTTATGGCTTTGGAAAAAGAAATTTCTAGGAAGTCACTAAAACAAGTTACAATTGAGATGGAAGACTAATACTTAAAAAGACAAAGGACTTGTGAAGGGTAATTGCACAGCCAGTGTTTCCCATTTGGAAGAAGCACTTAAATGTGTCAACAAGACTTGTGGCAACATCTGCTGAGCACATTTTGATGCCATCCTTTATAGCCACTCATTTTTACAAGACATAACCATTTCGGAAACATATCTGAGTGCTGTGAGCAGCTGAGAAATCTATCAGTTCCTTGACATTGAAATGAGGTAGACTTGTTCTCTTCCTTCTCTTTCTGCCGTTCTTTACACCCTTCCCTGGTCTTTGCTGATGAGTTTTCAGCAGGATTAAGAAGCTGAATTGATTCAAAGAAGGGTCCAACCAGCTATAGGTATTTGTCTGTATGGGCCTTGTAGCAAAACAGATGGGATGAAGATCGAGTGGAAACTCATTCTTTGAGAAAATAATGTGTTATTAGAGTTACTAACTGCATTTTGTGGATCCTAAGAGATGGTGGTAATTGAAATATTCTGGGTCTCTTACACTCATATCAAGATGCAATGTTACAGTCAGCATGGGCTGGTAGGCAAAAAGTATTAGACCTGTGTCTGAATTCCATCTGTACTATTGTGCCCTAGACCTACACATCCAATTATCTGAACTGTACACAATCACTAACTATCTTACAATATGCAAATGATGTCTTTATCTGTAAACCATGCAAAAGGGCATGTTCTGAGACTGCAGGAGATACATCCAGAAAGCTAGTTGGTGTCATCAAAGTGCTGAATACTGAAGCATCTGTATGAGATAATTGAGAGACACATTAAAACTGAATTGCTCCAAGAGAATTAGCAGAACTCAAAATGCCTAGGATACTGAAATATCAAACAGATATTATATCTTTGGGTTTATATGTAATATGGTTGGGAGAAAGAGGTATACTAATATGTGGTGATATTGTCAGCCTAGTAACTGGTCAGTTGTGCTTCTTCTCCTGCTCGTTTTCACAGAGGACTTTCTGAAATACAACAAGGTGGAGTAACAAGCATACCACAGTTTCAAGAAGAAACATTTTGAGAATAATTCTTCTGCATGGAAATGTTATGATCAGCCACCCAAATAAACATTTTCAGACTTTTTTTTCTAAGGGAGTTGGAAGGATCTTAGGAAATGAGTAATTCTCAGAATAGGCAGGAATTTACTTAGTAACTTATTAATTGCTGGATGCTAGAGAAGTACTGGCAGGTCCATTATTCCCTGGGCATTGGCACTACTCAGTAGATGTCCATGTGATTAATTGAATGAGCCTGGTCCAGAAAATGAAGACTGTTAACAAGGCCTTTGCAGAGCTTGTGGAAAGTGCCAGGTTATTAGTGTTACACAGAGGTGCAGAAAGATGAAGAATTTTTTTAGCTGTTGACATTTCTTGAGAGTTGTCCATAAAAAATACTAGAGGTGGAAGAGGATGTCTGATAAATTAATTTAAAGAGTAGATCCACAGATCAGATGCAAGATAGCTAACATAGGAAGAACTATGTTTGAGTCTAACAAGTTACACTTGGGCAATAAATGACAGTGTGTCATTCAGTGTGTGAATAAATCATGCACACTCAAAACTAGCTTGGACTTTGCAAAATGTTTGTATCCCTGTCAAACCAATGAATGCATGTGCATTAGTAATAGAGTCTAGTCCTTGTGTGTAAGCTAAAAAGCTGTAACAAAAAACATGTTAATTAAGAAGGCAATTCGATGTATTTATATCAAAGAAAGTCAGGAATATGAGGAAGAGACAGAGAGAGAGAATTCTAGTATCGTTAGAAATTAGTATGCTTTATAGTACATCTTTTAGTATGATTCTCCAAAAAAACCAGCACATTACTTGTTTATGATTACTTCAGAGAAGTAATAAATTTATTTTAGCTGTTTTCCTTTGTTAAAATATTTTGGGGGCTGATAAATCTGTTCTAATACAAAAATATGTATATTATTTTGTGGAAGTGATATATATGTAGTGCACTCTGTCATATCTAAACTAAATCAATTGACAGATGTCTTCAAAATTTATTGCTAAATTTCTGCCATCTGAGGTCATATTGTTAACTTTCTTTTTTATGCTGGGCTCCTCAGTATAAACTGGGACCCACCCGTTTTAGTATATGACTCAGACTGCTCATTTAATACATTTAATTGATTGCTAAATGCTTTGTAAAGAGAACTTGGAAAAAGGTGGGAGCATCATATCACTTGTTAACAGCCCTTCGATGTCTCTGAAAAGACTGACATTAGAGGAAGTCAGTTTTGGGAATGTACTTCAGTACCTCTTATGGCTCTTGCAGTACTGAAAGTCAGAGGACTTGAATTTTAAACATGGTTCTTTCTACTAATGATTTCATGGTTTTATGCACTGATTTCTTGACAGTCTCTTTTTTTTTCATTTTCTTATTTTCTTTTATTTAGGCATAGGTAGAGGATGGGCAGTATATATATATAAAAAAAATTTTATTGGTTAGTAGCTAACATTATTTTAATGTGTGAAATCTATGGTTAAATATACCGGAAAAAAGTTTTAGACCAGTCTTTAAAACATGTTTACATAACATTTTGTCACATATTTCTACCCATGCAAAGCTTCATAGATCCATGTGAAATTATGTTTTCCTTCCATTCTTCTGAAAGAGTTTAGCAAAATTTGCTTGTTAGGTAAGATTAGTTTTTCTTTAAAGAAGGTAACTTGTGTTTAGAAAACTAACCAACAGAAATCCAGGGCAAATTCCAAGAGAGGATGCATTGCATTTAAAGAACAGCCTGCATGCTATGGGCATCTTTGCTTTTTTAAAGCTTTGAATTGGTTTTTATTGTATAGCTATGTCCTCAGAGAGCTAAGATTTACAGCCCTCATTAATGTAATTTATAAGATTAAATGACAAGCATACTAAAGGATCTGCAGCTGAACCAGTCAGCAACATACAGATAATTCAGATTTATCCAACCTGGTCTTGTCAAGTCAAGCAAAACAAAATCAATCAGTGAAGAGAAGTAGTGGGACTACTTAAGCTGAAAAAGAGTCTGTTTCCTGCTAGGGGACTGGAGCTGGGCAGTCTGTGCCCATTTTGCATTTCAGAGAAACTACTGCAGGAAGTGATTTATTTTTTTTTTAAAGTGTTGAAAAACTACTGACATTCTCTGAGAAATCCCCTTCTCGCTCTCATGTGTGCTGTCCTGGAAAGTGGCACGATGGCAGTGCTCAGGAATAGCTTTCTCAAAGAGAGTCCAAGCCAGAAAATTGCTATTTGCCAGAGAATCACTTTTCCATCTTGCAGCCACTAATAATAACCTACAAAAGTATTCACTCTCAGTTTTAAATGACCTCTTGTGCTTGCTGCTGCCGTTGAAATTAGCAATCAGTTGACACAACTGGTATTTTTCCTTCCACTGAGAACCAGCTATGAGCATGAGGCACATGTGCCCTGACTGAGGAAAAGAAAGCTGAGTCCCTGAGCAGGGGACCTGATCACCCAGGCTGTCGATTCCTCCTCACCTTTACTTCCCATTTGGCTTCACATGCATCACCAAATAACACAATTTCAAGACTTAGGTTGAGCTGGGGGTGGAGGTGATGGAAACTTAGTTCTGCTACCTAGCGTACCAACATTGACCTGTGTACCTCACCAAGCAGGGCCTGTCTGTGAACAGCCTTCCTTGAAACTCGCAGAGAATACACCAGCTTCATGTCTGATAACAGCTTCTGAAAGCTGTCCTCTCACTGAAAGGATGATGGGAAACCAACAGCCCTAGACTTTGTGCCTCGCATGTGTTTTAGTTGATAGCTCTAACATGTGATGTGTGTCAATGTACCTAGTGCCATGAGCTAGTCAGAGACATGTGAGCCTGTTTGTGAACAGTTCATTGAGCAAGAAACTGGTTTTTGCTTTATTAGCCTTGTTTTCATGCTTGTCTGGAGTGATATACAATGAGGTGTTTTCAGTTGAGGAGTTTTGAACTTTTTTAGTAACAAAACCTAGTTTGTTCTAAGTAAAAGCAGAAGTCAAATCCCCCAGTTGGAAGCCAGGAGTAATGCACTACAATTTAAATCTTGAGTCACGAAGATTAAAAAAGCAAATTCCTAATATCATGTTTACTTCCTGGCACAGCAAAGAGAAGTAGAAAAGACTACAACACGTTCATGAGCAGATGCTTGGTTCCCTTTGCTGGTGGCTCATTAGAATGCTATGTAACTGGACTCTATACAGGTGGACAGTTAAAAGCCAATAATTTTAATTAGTGCTTTTTTAGATCTATGTATCCAAGGATCTCTAGGAGCTTGACCTTGGGCTAGAAACCAGTCTAATGTTTTAAGTCATTGTGGGCCTGCTAACATGCTTGTCTCACTAGTGACTGATTTATGATTCATTCTCTCCTCAGTTAGTCATAGTATTGCAAGTTTCCACAGTGTGAAATTGCAACTAAGAGGAGGAACTAGGGCAGAGAAAAACCTCGGGAAGAAAACTAAAATGGGAAAGATTTATTATTGGGCAATATGGGCTGAAAGTAAGAAACAAACTAACCAGAGTTGTTTATTAGTCTAATATGAGGTTCAGCAAGGTAAACTGCAAGAGACTGTTTGGGGTTCCATGGACTCTTGTATTTCTAAATTAACATTAGATATTCAGGAAAAAAACCAATGTTTTGGATGGGTTTTTAAATTTTTTATCATGAACACCTCACCAGTGACTCTTTGCTCAGTGTACCATGGATCCAACAGCAAACTCTGTCTTTGAATAGCCCTAGCTGTGTTCTGTGAGATAGTGTGACCCTTTACTTAGGTTAGTTTGGCTGGGTTTGGTGATGGTCTTACCAAAATATCTGAGAGAACTAGAAAAAGTCTAAGAGGAAGTAATAGAAATCTTTGGGCTGTGATAGACCTCAGAGGAGGAATTTTGAAAGGGGAATGAGTGAAGAGCATCACAAGAGAGCTTATGTAGAACATTTTAAAATAGTGTACAGTAAAATCATACCTGATTGTAACATGTGAAGAGAGGACATGAAGGTTGAGAAGTTTCACATTTGAAACTGGTCTAAAAATGCCTCATGAAGCCTTCATGAGCTCAAAAACTTAGATGTCAGGTAACAAAACCACAATTTAATCCAACCATTGCCTTCTTAGACGTTCCGTCTTAGGCTATGCATTCTAGAGATGGTACTATATTACCCATTGTGGGAGAACAGTGTGTCAGGTTAACACATTTAGTGCTTTAGTTAGAAGTATACTTGGGTCCCATTTAAACAAATAAAACCTTGCAACCAAAAAAGATACTTTGTTTCTGTATAAACTGAAGAAATCCATAGAAGAGCCAAGGGCAGAAACAGCTATGCAATTCATTTGTGTCCATCCACCTTCATCCTAATAAAACCCATAATGACAACTTCTTCTGGTGAGAGAGGAAATAATGGAATCTTGTTTCACCATTGCCAGTTTATCTGCGTACACTAGAAACACAACAGAACAAGCTGGAAGCATTTTGGATGAGAGGCTTTTGTTGATTGTATGTATAGAAGTGCCAACAGCTCTTCAAATGGATAGCAACCAACACTGAACCTCAAAAAAATCCAGACTGTTCAGTTCAGATAAGCATCCAAAAATTAGTCTGCTTAATCAAAACTTGTCCAAACCTCTTTGGTCTGGAAATCAGGCTGGAAATGTTACATGATCCGACTTTCATATGAGTTTTCCAGTGCTCATTTCCTTTTGCCAGCAAAGAGATATCATGAGAACAACTTCTTATAGCATGATGTGTCTGCAATTAGGCTTCTGCTCTTGGCTGAATAAAAACCCCAACAGTTAACCAAGCCTGTTTTGAGCTTGTGCAGGGAATGGATTTGATGCAAAGTCCATCCCTAATAATTACATAGGAGAGATAAACCATATATTCTTATGCAATTAAATATGCATAGTATTAATTCCTTTGCAAGATTTTAAAGCCACTTCCTTTCTTCTTGTGGCACTAAATCCAATAGTTTCATTTTTAAACTGAGCTTGTACTGAAATTGAATTCACTTGTAAGTTAACTTCAGATTAAGTCTACCAGTAGAAAAATCAGTAATGCAACAGAATTGTTTCTGCTCTTCCCTTTGCAACACCTTTTAGTGTATGATCATATTTTGATCTATATTCCACATGATCCTTTTTATGAAATTCAAAAAGACAACTTTTGTTTTCAACAGTTTTGCTGTGAATTAGGCTAAGAGAGCTGGCCAGTGTTGAGAAAATGTCCGAAAAAGATATAAAGTGGTATGTAGTTAACAAAACTACGTTAAACATAAAAGGAGCCAGGTAAACCCTAAAGAAGGTACAAAAGCTTGCAGAATAAGAACAATTAAAAATAAAGCTGATAATACTGCATCACTGTGTAGGAGAAACAGCACCACAGATCCTGCAGTCAGTGACAATGATTACTGTTTTGTCTGCTGACAGTTAAGATGAAGGACTAGGGCATTACATCTTACAGAGTCTTTTCCTGTGACTCCTTTTTATTGGACTAAAACATTTCAAATGATAGGAACTTAATGGACAAATTGTGAACTGAGTTGTTGCCATCAGATATCCATGTGAGTGGATGTAATAACTCACACATTCACTAGCAGTTTCATGCAGGCCAGTAGTACTCGTGTGGGCCCTTGGAAGTTCAGTACCATCTGCAATTCAAATTTTGCTTCTTCTACTGACTAAAAACTAAAGGTATTACAATCACTAAGGTTAACATTAATCTATAAGGGTACGAAAATTTAGCTTCAAAAATAGAAAAACTGACCATTACTAAATAAAGAACTTCTGGCAGAGATAGTGCTAAATCAGAGTAAAAAGTTGGGGTTTTTACATTCAAATGTCAAATTACCTATCTGTGACAAAGACAGAGGAACAGAATGCTGGAAAGGAGACTTTGCTCTTTACCCATTAGTAGCCTTTCCCATACAAACTTGCATACCTTGTTCTGTTTGGCTTTCAAGGTGAATTAAAAAGGCTTCCACACATTGTTTGTGTAATGCTCTATCAGTCAAAAAAAGGGTCTTCAGAAGTGCCTAAGGGCAGATTTTCCAAAAGTTTTGAGGTGACTTAGGTGCCATTTGCAGCATAAACTGTAGCATAAAAACAGCTTTACACACCTTCACATTCAGTTCCTTTGAAAATTGAAAGTCAGCTCCTACATAATTTTTGTGGTTTTCAGAATTTTACCTATATAGATAACTAGTTGGTTTCATTTGTCCAACTCCAGGTCTCTGTTTTCTTTGTTGCTTCATTTTAATTCTGCATATTCCTAAGAATGCACATCAATTTTATTTGTACTCAGCATAGGTCTCACCAGCTGTTTTGTTTCCCATAGCTTTCTGTGAAAGGGAATCATCAGGCATATTTTATAGTTTACATTTTTTTTTGCCACTAGTCTGAATAATATCTGATAGACACATGCTTTGGAATTTGTCAGGAAAGGGATTCATCTTTTATTTCAACTGATTTCTGATGAAATTGCCCACAGAAGTAACCACAATGTCAGAGGTTATGGAAACAACTCTGTTAAAAAAAAAAAAAAAAAAAAAAAAAAAAAAAAAAAAAAAAAAAAAAAAAAGGCAGGACCGAGTCAGACACTGAGAAATGTAGCTATTTCTCCAACTTCTTTCTCATCATGTAGTTCTCTTCTGGTTCTATCATACTCAAGTCTTTGAGGTTTTTCTCTGAATTGTTACTTATAGTACCCTGAGCTACTTCTGCCTTAAAAACAGATAATCATCCTGAAAAAGACCATAGTTCATTAAAAGAACTAATGATCCTAAGTAGTCTAAACTCTCAGGATGTTATACTCTGTGGAGCAAGGAGTTTCCCTGACTAGTTATTTGCTGAACTCTGAATAAAATCACTGGGTTTGTATCAATAGGATGTCAAACCACGACTTTATTCTTCACTCCTTCTCCCCTGTTCCTGAATGGATGCTGTATACGCAGAGAGGAGGGAAGACAAGAATTACCCAGTGTGCTTTCTCCAAAAATAAAACTGTTTTAAACTAGTTTTAATAAACATTCTCTGTTTTGCTCTTATGGTCACCTTTTTTTTTTTATTCTTGGAAAAATGCACACAGGCTTAAATCTTAGGTAGCAATGAAAGGAAGATTTTTTTCAGGTACAAGTGTTGTGAATGTAGGCTCATTTCTGAGACTCCTCAAAACCAAGAAGCCTGGCTGCACCTAGGGTAGGCATGAAGCTAAAGCAGTATCATATTAGTGAACTGGGTGCTGGTAAAACAGGGATAATTTAGGCCTCCAAGGGTAAGTAAGTTAGTCTAAGGACCTTTCTAGATCCTGGGGGCAAAAGAATCCAAGGAAAGTGCAGAGGATGGTTTAAGATGTGTTAACCCCAATGCACCCTGTGTATAGAGATACTGTATGGGATTCAAGGTTATTAGGGCAAATCCCACAGAGAGTGAAGTTCACGTAAAGGTTCTCTGTTGCCTTCCCTGACTGATGCCCAAATGAATTTCTGACTGGCCACCACTATAGGTTGAATTTTCAGTATCTAGTTCTGAATTGGCTCTTATGTTCCTTCTATATTGTGTTGCAATAAGTAAGAGCTCATTTTAACCCTGGTTTTCCCCAAATAACCATTCTTGACAAGAAGTTACACAAGGTAGTCTAGGCAGTACGTAGAGCATGGCATACATGCAAATATGCTTTCTTACAGCTTATTTCAATGCCTATGGCAATCTAAAAACCCAGGGAAGACTTCAATAACACATTATTTCAGAAAAGAACATTGATGCGCACTTGCAAATTACATCAGGCAGCAATAGTAATTTCAAGCACATTTTCCCTTCTGGGAAAGTACATCAAAGAGCAGGGGTACCATTCTCTTGTGTCATTTCCTTCAATAACAAAGGAAGGGCTGACCTTAGATATTTGGATTATGTTAGTCAAAACTAAAAAAACCTATATTAATCGGCTCTGAGTCTTGATAGAGTCCTTTTGCCATGTAGTTGTTCCTTAAATAAACTCTGAGTAAGGGAAAAGAGGTTGGAAACTTAAGTACAGAATGTGATCAGGTTAAAATGCAACTGATCAGACTGAAAATCAGTGGCAGGTACAGAAAGAAATACATATAAATTTTCTGGCTTTTTTACTACAGATATAATTCCACTGTCATGTGAATAGAGAGAAAATGTAAATAGTCTGCTGGCCCCTGATAAGAACCTCTTCTAAGAGTTGAAGTGAGGGAAAGAAGAGGCAGAGAACTGAGCTAATGACAGTGTCATCATTGTCCCTCCCAGTTCTGATGATTACATGATTAATGACTGTTGCCCGAGTCTCCTTCTTAAATGGATTGTTATAATACATGTATCACCTTTGTTTGCATATGCATTCCTCCCCTACAGAAAAAAAAAACAAAACAACAACCCAAAACCTAATATGCAGCATAATTACATGACCACTTTTCTGTAGAAGAAAGGCAAAGCTCAGTGTAGAGCCAACGCCACCAAACTTGGGGAAGTTTAGAAATGGATAAGAACCAGAGTGACATAGCACAGTCCCATCATACTGAAATACTGTATCTTGGCCACTAAATACAATTAAAATTTAAACTATATTTTACCCTTATTACCTATACAGAGTTCAGTTTGGTCAACCATATGCACCTGAGTAATTGTAATGGTCTTGCTTCAGTCATTTATGTGCATCATAACATGTGGAAATAACAGTGGCAAAACCAGATCCATTAAATCTAAGTAAATCTTACCTTGACACCAAGAGATGTCAATTCAACTACGTACAATTCCCCATCTACAAATCATGCTCCTTTCCCCCCTACTGTACTGCTTTGTATCCATAAAGGAAAAATCTGCCAGGCTTGGCATGTCTGTCACTCTCTGTGTATACAACAGCTCTGTAGTGGATAATTTCACAGAGGTCCTCTAGATACCATCAGAACACTAAGACTACTTCCACTTCAACATGTTTACCACAAGATCTAATTTTTTTTTCGTTATGATACTGAAATAGGGGGAAAGGAAATATGTGATGTAGTTGTGTGTAGTATAAGTGTATTGGATTCTAATACCCAGGAATGCTTTCTGGGCCCCAAAACTCTAATTCTTTGTTGTCAAAGAAAAAAGCATTTCTTACTATTATTCTGAATTAACTCTGGCATGTTCAAGGAGGAATATTTTTTATATGATTCCTTTCTTTATCCTGAGTCAGCAGAAAGACCTATGGCCATTTGAGACAGAGGGAAGAAAGTTGCCTGTATGTGTGGATGATGTTTGAGATACAACCAGCAGTTTTAGCAAGCTTCTTCCTCCCACTCATGTAGAAATTAAGAATACTGGAATTAGGAGAGAGGAGGATGAATGGTATTCCTTCTTGGAAATTGTAGTTTTCTAACTATTCATGCTAGCTTGCAAGAGAGGATAGAGAATTTCACAATGAAAAAAACAGGAGCATTGAAGAAAAAAACTTCTTTGCCTCAAAAGACTATCTTGATTAATTAATTTCTTTCTGTTGAGAATTTAAATTATAGCTTTTTTACCTTTCTTGTTAGATTCTGTGACATGGGAAAAAAGCATGACTTAGAAGCTGTTCTGCCACATACAGGAATAATAAAACTTTATGTCAGGTTATCTGAGACAGGCACGCGACTAAACCTGGAGTTCTTGAATCCAACTCCAGCATTATTAGTTATGAGTTATAAATAAAAGCTTCTGACACATTTCATGGACAAGCAGTTCTGGGGATAAAAGTTTAGCTATGACAGTATGAACATTAAGTAGTTACTGAAACACTGCTTTAAATTTAGAAATCAAGGTTTCTCACGCAAGTACGAGTGAAGTCAGGTAAAATTTGTAGGACATGATAGGACATAGGCAGAATGAAATGTCCAGCATTTGCACTGAGATACTTCCAGAGGGATTCTGCAAGGGGGCATACAGAGACCTGATGGATTAACTCATTTCATTTCCATGAAATCTGCTGCAGTATAAACCACTTAGAGCAACATTACCTTGAGAGACCTATAATGTTTTTTAGAATCTAGACTGAATCCAGGGTCACTATGGCTAAATGCCATTCCAGAACCACGATTGAAGCATTGTTTGACGTCTTGTATGAAATGAGACCAGTCAGTATCTAATGCAGTGTTGCTATTGTGTGAACACTGGAGAAGACTGCCCAGGGCTGAAGAGGTGTGGGGAATACCCAGATGTTGTGCTCCAACCTCAGCTGACATTGATGGGGTGGGACCTGGGTACTGAGAAGGATTCTCGATATTTACAAAGCTTTCCCGGTGGCTGCTAGTATCTGAATGACTTCCAACACTGCTACTGGCACCTTTTGTAAGCATTGAAATTGTTCTGCTTGTTAAAAAAAAAATAAATAAAAATCAGTTCAAGTGAATTCCATCACTGTTGGTGGCTGGAACTGAAAGTGAGGGTGAACTTTCAACACCAGATCTGTTTTCTGGCTGGGAACCATTCTTATTCCCCCTGGGAACAGTTTCAGTGGAGAAAAGATGAAAAGGCTAGGCAAAACAAAATAGATAGGCAAACAAATAGGCAAAACAAAAAGCATATCTAGGGCCCTGTTCCACTGGATGTGTTTGACAGGCAATACTTTAAAGATGATGGCAGTAGCTCAGTTTTCTTGGCATCTCTATTTCTTGTAAGAAGGACCATACTAACAACTTGGTAACACACAATTTACAGGCATGGAGGGTAGGCAGAAAGTGTAAACTGCTAAATCGGTCTGAAAAATGAATTTATCTTTCCTCAAAGACAAAAATCCAAAAGCTTTTGATTTGGTGCTGGTTTTTCTTTTTTCTTTTTAAATTTTCATCAGTGCCAAGTGGCAAACAGGATTTAAAAGAACTGACTCGGGTTGTTTGCACAGGTGCAAATTCTCTGCTGTCCTTCAACATTTCAAAATTGCAGAAATGCAGGAGCTCAGTGCAAATAGAAGTACAGGAAAAAATTCTATGTCCGGAGTGTTCCACATCAGTCGGCGGCGAGGCCAGCAGAGGCAACGGTAAGGGGGCGGCTGAGCGCTGGATGGGGGCGGACCGGGAGGGGCCCGAGGCGCGGGAGCCCCGGGGCAGAGCGGAGGGACCGGCCACAGCCGGCGGCTCTCGCGACAGAGGCTGGCGCGGCGCGGGCGTTGCCACGGGCAACCGCGGGAGATTGGAACGGCCCCGAGGAGCGGCGGCGATCGGGAGCGCGGCAACGGGGCGGGCAAAGAGGGCGGGGCGCGGCCCCCCCTTCCCCTTCCCAGCTCGAGAAGGCTCCTCGGGCGGTGGGCGTCGGCCCGGAGGGAGACCCCGCTGTGGCTGCTGCCGCTCGGGTGGAAGCCATCGCTAGGAAAAATGCGGCGACGCAGGCAGAGGTGCCGCGTAAACGTGCAGCTGCCCGGGTCTGCGGCTGCAGGGAGTGCCCGAGTCTGTCACCGGTGCCGGAGGGCAGCGGGGACACCTCTCGTGTGAGGGGTGACCAGGTGGATGATCTGCTCAGCCTGGTGGCAGAGCTGAAGGAGGACGTGGGAAGGTTGAGGAGTACCAGGGAGTCTGAGAGGGAGATTGGTGGACCCGCACCCTACCATCCCTGAGGCAGAGGCAGCAGATGGAGGCTCTGCAAGAAGCGGAGGTTCCCCTGCCCTCCTGTCACCAGGCAGGAGGGGACCTACGAGATGGAGGGGAATGGATACGGGTCCCTGCTCGGGGAGGCAGGCGAATCCCCTCCCGGTCTCCCTCACCTTCCCGGTTGCCCCTGCACAACAGGTATGGGGCTCTGGAACTTGAGGACCAGGTCAATGAAGATCAGGATGTAGATGAAGCCCTACCCAGGGGGGTGCCTAGGCTCAGTCAGGCAGCCCCACTCATTCTCACATCCTCTGAAAAAAGAAAAAGGAGGGTAATTGTCATAGGAGACTCCCTTTTGAGGGGGACAGAGGGCCCAATATGCAGACCTGACCATCCCACAGGGAAGTCTGCTGCCTCCCTGGGGCCCTGGTAAAAGACATTACCAGGAAACTCCCTGGTCTGGTTCGGACCTCTGATTATTACCCATTGCTGGTTGTGCAGGTTGGCAGTGATGAGATTGCAGAGAGAAATCCAAAGGCAATCAAAAGGGACTTCAGGGTACTGGGGCGATTCGTGGAAGGATCGGGAACACAGGTAGTGTTTTCCTCAATCCTTTCAGTGGCAGGGCAATATACTGAAAGGAACAGGAAAACACACCTGGTTAATACGTGGCTCGGAGGCTGGTGCCATCGGTGGCATTTGGGGTTTTTTGATCATGGGGAGGTTTACACGGCACTGGGCTTGCTGTCAACAGATGGAGTCCAGCTATCTCAAAGGGGGAAAAGGATTCTTGCTCATGAGATGGCAGGGCTCGTAGAGAGGGCTTTAAACTAGGTTTGAAGGGGGAAGGAGATAAAACTAGGCCCAACAGAGATGAACCTGGAGGCAGCATGCCAATGCTGGGGGTGGAATCGATAGCCCAGCTCAAGTGCATCTGTGCCAATGCACACAGCATGGGCAATAAACAGGGGGAGCTGGAAGCCATTGTGCAGCAGGATAGATATGACTTAGTCGCCATCACGGAAACGTGGTGGGACGACTCCCGTGACTGGAGTGCTGCAATGGATGGCTATAAGCTCTTCAGAAGGGATAGGCAAGGAAGGAGAGGTGGTGGGGTGGCCCTCTTATGTTAGGGAGTGTTTTGATTGTACAGAGCTACACAATTGTGCTGACAAGATTGAATGCTTATGGGTAAGGATGAGAGGGAAGGCCAACAAGGCAGATATCATGCTGGGAGTCTGTTATAGACCACCCAACCAGGATGAAGAGATGGATGAATCATTCTACAAGCGGCTGGCAGTAGTCTCACAATCATGTGCCCTTATTCTCATGGAGGACTTCAACTTTCCAGACGTCTGCTGGAAATACAACACGGCAGTGAGTAAGCAACCTAGGAGGTTCATG
This sequence comes from Buteo buteo, assembly GCF_964188355.1. Lineage (NCBI taxonomy): Eukaryota > Metazoa > Chordata > Aves > Accipitriformes > Accipitridae > Buteo > Buteo buteo. The sequence continues at coordinate 15,223,646 of NC_134182.1, forward strand.
GAGTGTGTGTGGAAGATAACTTCCTGACACAGCTGGTAGGTGAGCCTACCAGGGGAGGAGCCTTGCAAGACCTACTGTTTACAAACAGGGAAGGACTGGTGGGAGGTGTGATGGTCGGAGGCTGTCTCAGGCTTAGCGACCATGGAATGATAGAATTCTCAATTCTTGGTGAGGCAAGGAAGGTGGTCAGCAAAACCACCACTATGGACTTCTGGAGGGCAAACTTTGGCCTCTTCAAGGCACTGGTTGAGGGAGTCCCTTGGGAGACAGTCCTGAAGGGTAAAGGGGTCCAGGAAGGCTGGACATTCTTGAAGAAGGAAATCTGAATGGCTCAGGACCAGGATATTCCCATGTGCTGCAAGTTGAACCGCTGAGGAAAACGACTGGCCTGGCTGAACTGGAAGCTTTTGCTAGGAGTCAGGAAAAAAAGGGGGAGTTTACCATCTCTGGAAGAAAGGGCAGGCAAGCTGGGAGGAGTACAGGGATCTTGTTAGGTCCTGCAGAGAGGAAATTAGAAAGGCAAAAGCTCAGCTAGAACTCAATCTGGCCACTATTGTAAGGGACAACAAAAAATGTTTTTACGAATATGTTAACAATAAAAAGAGAGCCAAGGAGAATATCTATCCTTTAATGGATACAGAAGGGAACGTTGCCACCAGAGATGAGGAAAAGGCTGAGGTACTTAATGCCTTTAATAGGGAGACCAGTTATCCTCAGGGTACTCTGCCCCCTGAGCTGGAAGGCATGGATGGAGAGCAGAATATACCCCCCTTAATCCTGGAGGAAATAGTGACCTACTACGCCGCCTGGACACTCATAAGTCTATGGGACCGTATGGGATCCATCCAAGAGTACTGAGGGAACTGGCAGAGGAGCTTGCCAAGCCACTCTCCATCATTTATCAGCGATCCTGGTCAACAGGGGAGGTCCCAGATGACTGGAGGCTTGACAATGTGACACCCATTTACAAGAAGGGTCGGAGAGAGGATCCAGGGAATTACAGGCCTGTCAGCCTGACCTCGGTACCGGTGGAGATTATGGAACAGTTTGTCTTGACAGCACTCACATGGCATGTGCAGGACAACCAGGGGATCAGGCCCAGTCAGCATGGGTTTACGAGAGGCAGGTCCTGCTTGACCGACCTGATCTCCTTCCATGACCAGGTGACCCACCTAGTGGATGAAGGAAACGCTGTGGATGTTATCTACCTGGACTTCAGCAAGGCCTTTGACACTGTCTCTCATCATGGCATACTCCTTCAGAAACTGGCGTCTCATGGCTTGGACAAGTGTACTCTTCGCTGGGTGAAAAACTGGTTGGATGGATGAGCCCAGAGGGTTGTGAATGGGGTGAAATCCAGTTGACGGCAGGTCACAAGTGGTGTTCCCCAGGGCTCAGTATTGGGGCCAGTTCTGTGTAATATCTTTATCAATGATCTGGACAAGGGGATCGAGTGCACCCTCAGCAAGTTTGCAGATGACACCAAGTTGGGAGGGAGGGTTGATCCACTTGAGGGTAAGAAGGCTCTCCAGAGGGATCTGGACAGGCTGGATCGATGGGCTGAAGCCAATTGTATGAGGTTCAAGAAGGCCAAGTGCCGGGTCCTGCACTTGGGTCACAGCAACCCCATGCAGCACTACAGGCTTGGGGAAGAGTGGCTGGAAAGCTGCCCGGCAGAGAAAGATCTGGGGGTGCTGGTTGACAGCCGGCTGAATATGAGCCAGCAGTGTGCCCAGGTGGCCAAGGGGGCCAACGTCATCCTGGCCTGTATCAGAAATAGTGTGGCCGGCAGGAGCAGGGAGGTGGTTGTTCCCCTGTACTGGGCACTGGTGAGGCCGCACCTCGAGTCCTGTGTTCAGTTTTGGGCCCCTCACTACAGGAAAGACATTGAGTTACTGGAACATGTCCAGAGAAGGGCAACCAAGTTGGTGAGGGGCCTGGAGCACAAGTCTTATGAGGAGTGGCTGAGGGAGCTGGGGCTGTTTAGTCTGGAGAAGAGGAGGCTGAGGGGAGACCTTATCGCTCTCTAAAACTACCTGAAGTGTGGTTGTAGTGAGGTGGGTGCTGGTCTCTACTGTCAGGTGGGTGGAGATAGGACGAGAGGAAGTGGCCTCAAGTTGCGGCAAGGGATGTTTAGGAAAAATTTCTTTACTGAGAGAGTTGTCAGGCATTAGAACAGGCTGCCCAGGGAAGTGATTGAGTCACCACCCCTGGAGGTATTCAAAAAGGGTGTAGACGAGGCACTTCAGGACACGGTTTAGTGGGCATGGATGATGGTTGGACTCGATGATCTTGAAGGTCTTTTCCAACCTAAATGATTCTATGATTCTATGAATAGTTACAAACAAAAGAGGAACTTCTGCAGTCACTGAATTTTTTTCATGTGCATAAATTCAAATTGAAAACTTGGCAGCACTTCACTTCAGCATTTATATCACCAAAGCCTGTAGTTCTGTTTCTTCTTCCATTCTTTGTTTTCACCTAATTCAGCTTAGTACTCCCTGGCATAGAGAATTATGAGGCATAATAGAATGAAGCTATCATGTCAATTTGGACTTGTGGGTACTGCATAAGTATTAATGATAATTAATAGGACTTTGGTTTTACCTTTAATGTCCAAACACCATGAAGGAAGGCGTGGCAATGATTTCCCTTTTTTTTCTCTGGTGTAGTATTACTGATTTCATTTTGCATTTTGGCCAAGGAATCAGGTTCCTATTGTGATATTTTCTGAATGTGTGTTGTAAAAATACATCAACAAAAAGTAGCCATTGTTGAAGACATAATTTATTTTACACGTTATCTGGTTTATGTTTGTTAATGATAATAGTCCCCGTATGAAGTGGCTCCCACCAAGTGGAATTTTAATGTTTTTATTATGTTCCTTTGATATTAGAATCAGACAGAGATAAAAATAGTAATCCTTTTTCTCAGAGGTTTTTGTTGATTTGACATTTGTGTTTGTTCCAATTGAAGAAATAGAAGGAAAACACTTAGGATACTCTATTAATGGAGAAAGAGCTCTTGCACTGTTTTGGGGACGGACAGCTGGTCCTGCAAATGCAGGTTCCCAGCAGCCTGCTATGCAGGCTGCCAACAAGCTGGACGAGGTAGCCAGTGAGAACCCAAGTTTTAAAACCTGCCTGGCAGTGAGGCTTATATTGGAGCCTGCCTAGGGTCTGTCAGACCGTCTGTGAAAAGTTCTAAATTGGCCAAATCATCAAATTCCAATGAAACAGTATTTGGTAAGAATTTTTCCAACCTGCTCTAATTAAAAGGAAAGTAAATCACGACAGCCACTGTTGTGCCTGTTCAAATTCCCATCTGTAGTTGTTTCCAGTGTTCCAGGTTGAAATGATATGTAGATATGTATGTAGGTCCACAACATATTCCTGAATCCAGGAAGTCACTCTTTCGAGCCAGAAAAAAAAAACCAAAACCACCAACCCAAACCGAAAAAAAAAAACCAAAAGCCAATGTCCATGGCCAGACTGTTTATAGTTCTATCACCTCATAATTTTTCTCCGAGGAAGATTTTTTTTTTTTGTAAAAGGAGTATTTCTCTCTACACAGTTTATTTCCAAGAGATATTGTGTCCTGATGAAGAGTTTTAAAAAGGTCATGCAAACTATACTGTTCAGGCTGTCTAAAAAAGATTGCTATTAAATATGCCTTAAACTTAATATTCACTGGAAGATTAACTGGCTTGTAAATGACATTTTGACAGATTATTTTAGCTATGAAGGGTTATGTATATGTGCTGAATTTTAAAGTCTGCCTGTTAACTCTCAAAGTGAATTGAAATGAGTAATTTATTTTGCTGATATTTAGTATGTTATGTCATTTCTGAAATATAGAGATCTTCATCTGGGGAATATAAAAGATACTGTAGAACCAGCAGTACTTAGAGCTCCACACACAACCACTCCCTTTGGACTCAGATATCAAAGGAAACTTCCAAAATACAAAGATAGATTTTTAAACTGAAGTGCACACTGAGTTCTTTAGAAAATCTGCTTGTACATGCCAAAAGACTGATGGGTGCCAGGCAGTTTGTAAATCACCTCCATTAGATACCTAACTGTAAATGGAGTTTTTCTGAGAAGGTTGTTCACTGTAACACTGACACTAGGATGACAAGATCCAAACCAGAAAAGTCATCTCAATTAACTGACTGTATTTCCTAGACAGGAACTGATCTATTTCTTTATGTATTTATTATTATTGGCTCTTGCATTATAGCTCTGGCCAGGTGAACGATTCCCATGTAAGGGATAGTCTATATGCAGTGTGTCTTTCTGCACAGAGAGCAGGGTTACCATGGTTTAACCCCAGCTGGCAACTAAGCACCATGCAGCCACTTGCTCACTCCCCCCCCCCCGCCCAGTGGGTTGGGGAACAGCATTGGAAAAAAAGTAAGACTTGTGGGTTGAGATAAGAACAGTTTAATAGGACAGAAAGGAAGAAAAAAAAATAATACAACAATAATAATATTAAAGAATTGGAATGTACAAAACAAGTGATGCACAATGCTATTGCTCACCACTCGCTGATCGATGCCCAGTTAGTTCCTGAGGAGCAATCCCCCCAGGCTAACTCCCCCCAGTTTATATACTGGGCATGATGTCACATGGTATGGAATACCCCTTTGGCCAGTATGGGTCAGCTGCCCTGGCTGTGTCCCCTCCCAACTTCTTGTGCCCCTCCAGCCTTCTTGCTGGCTGGGCAGGAGAAGCTGAAAAATCCTTTACTTAGTCTAAACATTCCTTAACACTCTAATGTTTTCAGTTGTTCCTATCAACGTTATTCTTATACTAAATCCAAAACATAACACTATACCAGATGCTAGAAAGAAAATTAAATCTCCCAGCCGAAAACAGGACAAGGCCCTCTGTTAATCTATGGCTTCACCTACTCCACATCTGTTCATGCTGTGAATCCTTTTATTTGTGTAGAGTCTTGGAAATGTGTCTTGTGCGAGGGTCTGATCTTTGCAGGTATGACAACACAAATTGTCTGGCATAACCCTGGACAGCCTGCTCCAGATCTAGAATAATTAGATAGGAGGAGGAAGCTCAGCAGAAGGAGGATGGTCAGTGAAGTGACATTGGTTTCCACCAGTGGTGACTAGCAGTCTTTCAGGCTCCAGGAAGAGAACCCCCTTGAGTGGGCTCAGGGGCTTTGTTTCCTGCTAGGGAACTTTGTACAAGAGCTCAGATGTAAGGGTTTTACAAACTTTTGTTATGCATGCTTCAGTGTCATGTTATTTAGAAGAAAACTGAACTTTTTCTTTTTTGTTTGTTTACTTTATTTTGGCTTCTCTCTACTTGACTCCTGCACATGTGGCACAGTCAAGAAGTTATTCTGAGAGCCCCTTGCCTCGCGAAATGTCCTGGAGATTATCCTGTGCCTGATGTAATAACAGCCAGTTGACTGACAGCAACTACCAGTTCCAGATTATGCATCTGTCTGCTTAGCAATGGCTAAGGAGCACACAGCTGGTGTGCATGGGGAGGGCTGGCCTGTGTCCTAATTATTCTGTGAGAGAAAGAACCAGCCATTGGGACTTGCCCAAGCCTCACTTCAGCCATGATGAGCTGTAATACTAACCATTTTTGAGTGAGTCACTACCAAAACCAGCTGGGAAATAGGCATTTCAGAGGTGAAGCTGGATGGGCTGGATAGTCTGTGGTATTCTGGGGAGTAATTTGTAAATGTTACTGTATGGAGCTGCATGGATGCATTTTGCCAATATTGGTGTTCATCATAAGCTAACTAAAAGTTTCTTGTCCATTCTGAACGTGATGGACCATCTGTTTAGAGTATGTTTGAATGAAAACAACACTAGGTTTTTAGTGGGTGTCTTGATTCTGTGTAGCTTCAGTGCATCTTCCTGACTGTGTTAAAGTATTGGTCTAGTGTTTATGGCTAACATGGGAGCTATGAAAACATCTGACACATACCTCACAGCCAAAGTACTTATAATGGGAAAGCTCGGTCCTGTGATTTGCTGGCCCAGCCAAAAACAATAATGGCAGATAGATAACACTGCTGACACACAACTGAGTCTTCACTAACAGACCCTTTGAGACCCAAAATATCTCAGATCAAGATTCTGTCATGATAACAACCTGAGTGAAGTAAGAAACTTCCGAAAAGTCTCTATATTCTGCAAGGCTGTTGTTTTGCGTGAGCTAAAGACTGATGATGAATGTTTGCTTGCCAATGTGATACAAATAATCCCCTGAATAAATGTGACTATTTAGCATGCTGGTTTTGCTGATGAGTAATACTTTTGAAGGCTCAGGAAATGTGTAACCCAAATAAAAAGAAGTCATAGCAATGTGGAAGGTCTGATGGAGATGACCTACTTCCAACACAATCTGGTTTTGTGCAAAACTCAGATCCAGAGAAACCTGTCTGGATTTTGTACAAACATAGAAACAGTCATGTCAGCTGACTGAATTTCATGCAGCACTTTGTATTACAAAAAGAATACTTCGCCATTTGCTGTATACTGTGGGCACTGAGGTCCTGCCTGCCAGGTAAACTGCATTTGGTTGAGATCATCATGACCTGTAATGGCTTCATTCAGTGTCAGTTTTGCATGCCTTTACTAACATTTGATACCCAGAATTGCAGGCATCTAGGAATGCTTTTCTAGAAAAGAACACTAGAGCACAGGTTTAATTTCTTCAAGTAACTAATACATGACAATGTTGAGTAAACAAGCCACTGAGCCAACATGAAAAGGAGGTTACAAGCTGCTCCTTAGCCTGTGCCATGTTGGTAGACAGCCCTGCCTCAGCCTGGAGATGAACTTTTCAGATTAGGAAGAAAGGAATTGTTAGCAATCATCCAAGGTGAACTGGTTGTCTCTCTCCTGTATTTCAGGATTCATTTGGCCAGGCTCAGAAACTTTTTTTTTTCTGAGAAAAAATTAGGGGCTCTCAGTAAGAATTCTGAGGTAAGTGCCGTGTGAAGTTTTGTTAAGCCCACTGCTTCAATGAGACATTAGAAGAAAAATATTTTGTTTTGTTGGTTTATTTTGGCTTTTCCTTGCTCTGATCCTTTACAGGGCTCTACAGAGGAGTATGTAGGATGGGCAGTGTGCCAGGTTTGCAGCCTGCACCATCCTTCAGTCCCAGAGAGTTCAGCTAGAAAAGGTATAAATGTATTCTCTACTGAATGCCTGTCAAATGACAGGGAAAGGAGGGAGGACAAGAAGTGAGGCTTTTGTCTAAGCAGAGAATTTATCCGTAGCTGGACTTGCACATGAAAACTTTTAGGACAAGACATGAACTGTGGTGCTTCTGATGATGTGAGCCCCTAGTAGAGCTGGGAAATGGGCATTATGCAGGCATTTTTGCAGCTTTTTCTTCCCCTGGAAAGGGAAGGAGGGTCCGTGACACTTTGTAAGACCTGTTGATGAAGTTTCCTTTTTTACTGAGGCTCTTCTAAAAGTGGCTTTCCATTTTCTTACTTGGTTTTATAGATTTTAGAAATGTGTTGGGTATGTTTATAATATTAAAATAGGTACTGTGTATGGGGACAGAATCAAGGGAGAATCTTACTACAGTAGTCATTGGCAATGTAGATAGGAGATAACATTTGAATTCCCTGTTGTGAAGCTGCCCTTACACTCTTGCCATGTGGCTTAGACCCACTCTTGGACACGACCTATTACTTCTGGTTCAAATACATGTAAAAAATAGCAGACATCTTAAGCACTGAAAGAGATTCTCATCATTCTATGAATGGCTCACTTTATGTAAATGTCTCTAAGCAGTTTTATTTTGTTTATTTTGTGGATTAAATCTCAGTTTTAATCTGGCATCCATTTTGGCTTTGAGGAGGCATCCATGGCAGTCTACTGAAGGCATAGGCAAGAAATGAAAGGACAGTTTTTGTAGTCATTCCAACATTACAGGAAGAGAACACTTAAAATTAGCCACATGTGGTAGTCATGCACAGAAACTAAGACTCTGTGTGCTTGGCAGTGTAGAATTGAGTAGAAAGAGAAATTGAGTTGAAAAGATGACAACTAAGACCATAATTATGAAATGCAGGCTCTATGGGCAACTTTTGCTAGAAAAGCTGTAATGCCATCAGTTGCATATTGTGAGACAAACCCACATATAAACAAGAAAAGTCTTTTTATTGTCCCTAAATCACATGTAAATCTGAAGAGTAAAGAATTTGAATAACTGGCCCCAGATCACACCAAATGAATTTGAGAAAAAGAAAAAACTTAATTTTTTTCTGAAAGCCAATCAGGGCCTTAGAAGCATGATCGTCCTTCCACTCAAATAGAATTTAATAGAAATATCATAATAGCCAAAGTAGCCAACTCTTAAAAGACTTACAGATATATTATTTCAAGTTTCAATAAATCTCAATTGATCTTTAAGATTTGCAACTAATCTGCCATAAGTCCCCAGCTGCTACAAAAGCTTTCTTCACAGAAATATCAGCGTGGCTTTCCTAAGTCCCAGACTGAGACTGAATTTCTTGGGAACTTTAGACAAGTGCTTCATCTTTCAACCTTCCTACTCCTCCTCCATCCTGGTGCCAGTAATAGAGACTGGTAGTTTGTACTGCACAGTGAAGTACAGTAATTTCTTCCTTATTGTCAACTATGTAAGATAATGAGAAGTCCTTATTTCCTAATATCTGTCATGCATGCAAATGGACAAACTGTAATGCATAACTGAAAATGTTCTTGGATGTACAACTCTGGAATTATTTTTTTCCATATACATTAAAATCCCACTGCAGCACTTATGATGTCTCCTGTATAGCCAAGTTCAAAGTCATCATTGCTCCAGAATCACTGCTAACAGGCAGAATAAAGGATTGCAGTCAGCCTCAAAAGTGTATCTTTCCAGCTTTCTTGTTGCTGGTTTTATTTTGTTAGCAATCCAGTTCTAAATTGCAGTTTTATCTTTCATTTCTCCATGTGTTCAAACTGGACTAAAGCTGTAGCTTCTTGCTTGACTGGCTCCAGTGAGGTGGCATTGTTCACAATAAAATTCATTTTTCACAGATAAAATAGTGGACTCTGAACTGACTGCAACTGCTCAGGAGTGAGATCTTGATGCTGTAATAGGCACCAAAATGTCAGCTCAGTGTTTAGTAGCAGTTTAGCAAGCAAACAAAATGTTAGGCTCCTTGAGGAATGGGAAAAAAAAGAAAAAAATTGAAAACACCATTATGTACATATCATTCACAATGTGAATGATGTGTGCAGTTCTAGTCTCCCTATCTGAAGAAGATTATGTTAGAACTCGAGAAGACACAGAGAAGAGAAGCAGGGATGACGAGAGGTGTGGAGCAGCTTGCATAGGAAGAATAATTGAGAAGGCTAGGGCTCCTCCAGCCTCAGAAGGGATATAAAAGAGGTCTACAAAATCATGAAGGGCATGAGGAGATTTGGTAATGATCAAAAGTGACCACAGTTTTTTCCAGTGTGAAAACTGCGGGCCAACAAATGAAGCTGGTAGGAGCCTAGTTCAAGTCAGAAGTAGGTAATTGACCTGAAGGAGAGAGCTCTTCATAAATGAGCTGTTGTCCCATGGAACACCATACGACACTGTGGACATAAGAAATGTACATGGGTTCAAGGGAAGACTGGACAAGTATTTGAAACAGAGGGCCGCCAGAGTTACTGAATATATTAAATTGTAACAAGCTCAGAAAATCTGCTGAGTTGAAGGCAGCTGCAGGGTGGAAGAGTATGAGGAGAGGAAAGAGCCTCTATACTTACTCTGCTATGCTTTCTTATGTGTCCAGTTATGACCATAGAATATTTGATTAGCTAGATACTTGGTCTGACTCAGTATAGCCACTTGTATTTTTATATTATAACAATGCCCTAACTGTTGGTGTGGCCTAGAAAGATATACTGAGCCTCTTCCTTCTGTAAGATTTTATTTTTTTTTCTATAGAATCGAGGAAAAATGCTTTATTTCTTGGGCTATACAGTAATGGGATCTGCAGTGTGTGTGAGGTGATCAGAGCTATTCATCCCTCTCATTACAAGCTTTGCAGAGTCTGAAGAGTCAGTTAGGAATGTATACTTTCATGTCTGTATCTTCACAAATGTACGGTAAAATACCAAACTAAGCTAGTGCTTTAAAATAAAGAGCTGTGAGGAGTGAATTCTGCAGTGCATTTTGTAGTCTCTGAATCATAACTATGTAAAGTCCTGATATTTTCACTTCACTTGCTTTGCACACATTCTGAAAGGCTCTGTGAATGTTCGGAGCATCCTTTTCTGTATGAAAATATGAAAAGCCAAGTATTATTAGAAAACCTATTTTCATCTAGTTGTGAACTAAATATTCTTCCTGGCAATGAAATCAACATCTAAAGTTATCATTTGGAGAGAGGGAGAAATGGGTTCCATATGGGATAATTATTTGGTGGTCTTCTCTTGAAGTAATACAGAAATCACTGCCCTGATGAAAGAGTCAGGAGTAACTTGTTTATCTAGCATTTGTTTGGGCATCACAACACTAGAACAGGTCAAAAGGAATCTGACCCAGATATTTTCTCTCTTGATTATCGTTACAAATGTGAACAGAACTTTCAACTAAGACAAGCTTACCGTAAATCCTATGAACCTGGTTTTTGAGGCATCACCGCTTATGGTGAAAGGATTGTTCTGTCTCTGCGCTCAACTCGGTCCTTGGTTTCTTTAGTGAAATATCCAGTAAAGGTGCCAATTGTGGCAGAGGTTTTAGTGGTGTGGATTCCTGTCCATGAGATCACCAGCTCATTGACCATGACTTGGTAATGACCACTTGGTAAGTGACCTACACTGGATTTGAACTGGTGACCTTAATGTGGAAGACTCTGAATGCCACTTCTAATCTCTGGAGGATTTAATTTCTGGTTTTTATTCTAAAATAAACTCTGTTCAACCTCAGATTTCTTCCTCAGGCAGTGTTGTGACAATAATCTTTTCTCTATTACCTTGAAATGCTTTGTATCTTTCACAGCACTAAGTTGATCTTCATCATTTAATTCAGAAATAATCTTAATATACATTTAATTCATAGAATAATAGAAAACTTTATTTTTCAGCTAGTGGTTATGGGAACAACAAGAAAGAATTTTAACAGCTATATTCAGTACCCTTGAGAAAACACCACACACTGTAGCATAGGAACAGCCCTAAGTTCCTTACTCCAGCAAAAGCCTAAGTCAACAAGATTTGTGCCTGAGGAATTACCACAGGACTGGCCCAAATATTTTGATGTTTTTGGATACAGAAGTACACAAAAAGGAGAAAGAGACAAAAATCATTCCAGATTTCAGAATATTTAGCTGGAGCTTGTTTATGTAGCATTTTTTTAAAAATAACTATTCTGGAACATTAAGTTGTGTAGCTCTAATTGAGCCCAAACATGTATCAGGTACACTGATTTAAAGCCCACAATGATCCAGTTATTTGGAAACACATTTTAAGAGATGGTGTTGGCTTTAAGTGTTTTTTCAGGTAGTATCTATGTATTGATAGCAATTACCAACCCTTCACTGAAATCTTCTAATTTCATCATCAAAGTAAAAAATGAAGGTGAAAATTAAATCATTAGTGCATTCACTATTCATGAACTTGCTTAAACTGTTAGTATTGCTCAAGACATGAGCTTTTATAGTTATTTGCCCCTTATTTTTCATGGCAAAATATTCAAACTTTTGCCTTAGAAAATCTTGGACTTTGTAAACCCTTTGGGGGGGGGGGAGAGGAGGAGGGAATATGGGTGTGACAGGTGCAAAGTTTAAATTACTTTTAGCAAAATATGAATAATTAGATCCTATGAATCTCAGCTGATAAATATTCTTGAGAGTTATTCATTTCTATGCATTACTGATTCCTGGCTTGTGGGGGAAAATTTTACAATGAAATCCTCCTTTATTGGTGCATAGTTTATATGTCCAGGCATAAAATTTAAAAAAGATAAGTGAACAACCCTTCCCTGAAACATAGAACTTGATCAGACTGAATGCAATAAATCAGTGCTGCTTCTTCAAGTAATGATACAGAATAACTCAGTATAAAATATTAGGTAAAACAAAACAAAAAGGCAGTGAGTTCTTTTCTTCTCAAATGTCTGCTAACTTGTTAAATACATTAAGGAGCTAGACATACGGCTGTCCTCCTGTAAAAATTATAACATGGATACTGTGACTTTGCAAAGATTCCAATACTGCCATATTTTGTTACTGAAATTTCTCCATCTCTTTGATCAAAATGGCCAGTCTTCAGCATCTGGTCAAATACTTAACATATTTTGTATAGCATAGCCAGGAAAATACAGATTTTAATTACAGATCCATGAAGCCCTCGTGGTTAAGAAAGAAAAAGAATCAAAAGTTTCATCTGAAGTCAAGCTGGCTGACCGATGAAGTGAAGTCCGATAGGAAATGAACATACATGCATATTATATTGTATATTTGTATATTTTTATATGCTATATAACACTGAGATCAGTTTTGGAAGACTGTTGCCCCTGACTTGCAAGACTGAGCAAATCTGGCAATGGCATGGACATATGTTGAGTTTTGTTTTCCAATGTAAATTCTAGGCATTTTTCCTACAAACCAAAATGTCTATCTTATGAGGTCTGTTTTATGCTTTCAAAAACATTTTTGTGTCATGCATCTGCTATATAGCCTTAATCCAAGTGTGCTATACTCCTCATAGGAAAGCACATTGAAATTCTTACTTCAAGATATTTTCAACTAAAAAGGACTGTCCTTTTTCACTTTTTTTATTCCAGTAAAATGTTAAATTTTTAAAGGAAAGTTTCGTTTTTCTTAATTTCATTACCTGAACACATAATGGCCCTTCTCTCCAAAAACACTCTCTGCTTTTCTCTGGAAGAGAGAATTTTTATGACAAATTCAAAAACTATGGAACTTTTATGATAAATTTAAAAAAAAAAAATCTTTGACCTTTCTTTCCAAGTTTCTCATTAAAATGCTGACTATTTTATGACCTGCTTCAGTGTGGTAATTTCTGTTTAATTTAGCTTGCGGCCAGTTACTTTCTGAACCAACAGAGAAACTCCCTGTGTAGATTCACTGGACACAAGAAACATCACTTTCATTCATGAGATTGTAGGGTTTCTTCTCATGGCTGCTGAAAATTTTGAGAAAGCACTTTATTTTTTGCTTACAGTTTACTCAGTATTTTCCTCCCAAGTTTTCATTATAAAATATGTTTTGATAACTCTGAAATGTAGGAAAGAGCCTTGAAATACTGTCCTCTGAGGCATGAAAAGTTTATAGTGTCTTATTTCTAGATGTAAATATGATTCATTCTGTGCTGAAGTTTCTAAATTTTATTTCAGCCATATGACACCCAGCTGATAGTGCTTTAAGGGGCTCACTAAAGAGCAAAGCTGGCAAAGTCTCTTTTCAGCTGATAGCTCAGGTGAGTAGTAGGAATTAGCTGTAACAGCAGCAGCTCTCAGGAGGCAATAGCACAGAAGGCGGCAGCGTGGCAGGGAATAAGCAGAAGGGAATAGATACTGAGAATTGGTCTACCTTGTCACCCATAGAAGTGACAGTGTAGCAGCCGTGAGTAATATAAACTTCAGTGTTAGAGTACCTTTCCTTTAACTCAAGGGGAATAAACCTACACAGAAGATTTGGGTCGAATTCATATACAAGGTTGCAAGCAGCTTCCGTCCCTCTACGCAGCGTGGAGATGCCTCCCAGAGCCCTCTCCTGTGGGGAGAGGATCCCCGCTACAGGCAGACCCAAGGGAATCCTCTCCGCACAGGCTGGACCAGGCTCAGCCTGGCCTGGAGGCTCAGCCAAAAGTGAGATCCTGGTTTTCAAGCTCATCTTTGCTTTCTCCATCAGGTCGGGCAAGCTGCTGGCCTGCTTGGTGATCTTGGGAACTTTTTATTCTTCTCTGGCTCATTTTCCATGGGGAAGGTGTAAAAAATTAGAGATACTCTATTGAAAATATAGTATATATAAAGTAGATGTGATGCTGCTCTAAGCAGCTGTACAGGGTTTCTGCATTCCCTGATGTTTTTCAGAGAATACAAGGCTTCTGCTGTGAGTCAGAAACATGCACACAGTTCATATAGTTTTCATTTCAGTTCTGTAAAGACAGGAGTAGTCCATGGAATGATCATATGTATAAAATGACTCCAAAACTAGCTCTAAATTTGTGAAGTGCTTTTGTGTTCTTTTGAATGAAAGGAATTACAACTTGTAAATGCAAAACAGTGCTACATATGTTGTTGTGTGTACTGGTAAACCAAGGAGATGTCATCTGAAAGCAGCTAATAGCACATGGTTCTACCTGGAAACCTTTCTGCTACAGATTTTACTCATTTCCAGCCTTTCCCGATTCTTCACAGCTGAGGAAAATATTTCCGCTGACTTGAGTGAGGCTGGATAGGTGTATGGCTACGTTTAAGGTGGCAGGGTAACAAATATATAAATTATGAGGTTTTCTGGAATAAAAAAAATTTCCACTTAAAATATCACAAGTCTAAAGTTGATTCTGCTAGTGTTTATGTATGATATTTCATATAATACATATAGATCTGTTTACATTATAATGCCCTCAGTTACATTTATAGTTGAGCAAATCAAAAAGGAATTATCCACTAATGGTTTAAAGAGAAATTCTCTCAACTAATTCATCATATTCCACCAAAGACAGGTGGATAATTAGGAAAAACATTTATAGAGTTATTTTTATATTTTATAATAATAAAAATGATATGCTGAAAACAAGTGCCATCTTACCATTTGCATTATAAACCACTCAAAACCTAAGTTGTTTTTGAGGACCGTCTGCTACATTAGTTTCTCTGAGCTGGAAAACAGATCCAGATAAAGTCCCAGTTCTCAAAATGTGGAAGAAAAGTTGAAGTCAGTGTTTAGGTCTCATTTGCATTACAACTTTGTGAGTAAGTCAGGAAATGGACTGTGTAATGGGTCATTCTGATGGGAATCTAGTCTTCACTAGCTGCTGTCAGTGTCATGGAAATGATAATGTAAAACTTGAACAATTTGATTTCTACTGCACATGTTTGAAATATTTATAAAGTAACGATGTGGTAACTGGGCTGTTCTTGATATCAGCTCTGTAGCTTTACCTGTTTTAGTGACATACTTTGTCCTGTATTTTGCATGTGATCTTTCACTTTTCTTTACTTCGTGGTGAGAATGATCCTTTTGGTGACATTATTACAGGATTTGCTGTGACTTCTTTATCAGGTTCAGGTTCTCCAGTAGGACATTGCTGCTGGACAGGGAGAGGGAAGGGATCCCTTCCTTCGTATTCAGCTGGGTAGCAGAGGAAATTTTCCTAAGACCTCTTTACAATCCCAAACAAATGATAGCAGAAATTCCCCTTATTACTGGATCTTTATGAATAATGACATTACTTTGATGACTACAAGGCTAAATAAAATGGGTTTTCTCCTATGACCTGACGACTTTTCCCATTATATCCTCAAAAGGTACTACAGTAATTAGTATCTGCTGACAGTTGTGTACAACATAACTTTATACAACACTTTTCTAAACAGACTGTTTCTTTCATAGGGCATAAAACAAATTAATCATACAAATTTGCTGTATGTCACATCTTCCATTTTACATCTGTTTATGTACATATGCCTATTTTGTTAGAGAGTATTATTTAAAAGCTTTTAATGTCCACACAGACTTTTAGAATATCTAATTACATTCTCAAAAATGGGAGGAAGGGGACTTACTGAAAAGAAAATCTTTGAAGTAGTGGGGGCTTATTCTTCAGGCATTAGTGGTCTCCAACAATTTTTGGCAAGACATTTGTTCTCTTTTAAGGTCCAGTGCTAATGCACAAAAGCTCAGAAGCTCAGGCATGTAACTTCTCCTCTCACAGTGGTATATCGTAATGATCTGCAGTGTTATTGATGGAGGGACCCTCTGACTATAGGCTGCTGGGAAACACTCTCACCTAAGATCAACTTTTCACGTGTTTGATTTTCCCTAACAGTTTTCTCTAACCTTCAGTAGTACATGAGAGCTAATTTCAAACTACCTTAGTGTATTTTCAGTGACTGGATTTTGTGGGTTTTGGGGGAGGGGTGTTGGTTTTTTTTAAACAAAGACTACTAAATTATTTCTTTTGTGAAAAACCCATACAGCTGTAGAGAAGAGTAAGTCATGTTTGGGATTTTGCAGCCTTGATCCATCTTTTTTATGCACAAGGCAAAAGAATAGCATCAGGCAGAGAGATGTGTCCCTCAAAAGGCTTCATGATTTGAAATCTGATGCTTCCTGTAGGGAACTTTGTCATCTCCCTGCCCACCCACCTGTTTCCCTCTTCTGGTCACACATGGATTCATTATCACATCCAACAGTGTTTGGCTTAGCAGTCAGGTAATGTTGGCACACAGTTTCGTGGGGGCCTCATTGTGCAAGAGAACCTACTGTCTGATTTTTGCTGCCAAGAGAAACCTGCTTTTTCTCCCCACCACCAGTGTTATCAAGGGCGGCTTAGTCCAAGTTAGGGCTTTGATTGGGCCACACAATCACAGCTACAAGACCTGCTTTCCTTCAGGTATAAATGGGAGAGAAAAGGGCTGGAAGTGGTCCTCACATAATCACTTACTAGGAGACTTGGAAGACAAAGTGGCAAATGTGGCTCCTGTGTAATGACTTGCAGTACAAGCTTCTACAGAGGCCCATTTGAAGATGGCATAACTTAGAGCAACCCCATTATTGCTGCAAGCTGTGCTCATGGCTGAGATCCAAGCTGAAAGTCAGCAAAAGTAGATGAAAGCAACCAGCACTGTTTCCTTTATGCCTCTTGCACTAATGAACTCTATTATCTTTATTAAATTGTTTCTCACCTACAGCTTGTAAATGCAATTATAATTTGGTCCTTTTAGCTCTTGCATATTCTTTAGTAGACTATTCCCAGGCCAATTCAAAATCACCACAGCTTAAAAAGATTGTTCTCAACAGCACTTTCATGCTGTTGACTTGAAATACTTTGAAAACCATTAGATTGTTCCAGGCTTACCGGGACATTTCCATAAAAATAAGCTCCATGCCAAAGAATCTGAGATTCATATATTACAGGATATGGTCTCCTCACACCCTCCGCCTACTCATTTGGAAGTGTCTCATGGTTTTCCTGCATCATTTGACACATCTGTAGTCATTTAATTGTTCTAGCCTTTCAGACTGTATTGTGAAACAATTGCTTACAGGACTCATTAAAAGAAAATATAACAAAAAATTCCCATGTGTTGTACCTCCTCCACAGTAACATAAGCCTTGGAAACTTGCAGGGTATCCAAAAATCATTATTATTTTTTAAACAGGACATTTTGACCTGTTAGAGTAGGCAGCCAGTATGCAGCATGAGTATTTGGACAGTATTTCTGTATGTCTAAACAAGGTATGAGTGGAATGAGTGTGTTATACATTGCATGGGATTTTTTTAATTGTTATTTGTTTATTCCAGTTTTGGTCCTGACTGAGAAAGGTACTTAACCACTTTTTTATGTCAACCTTCAACTTGAAAAGCCTTTTCTTAAGTCCTGTTGAAGTGAGTAGAAACAATGTATGCTCGGAGGGAAGCATTAGCTTGAAATGTTTTGCTGACTGGGATATTCTCTCACACTAGTCTTTGGAAGTTGACCTGGCAAGAGGTGTTATTGGAGTGTATTTGTTTATCTCAATTAGTATTGTGTCATACAGAATAAAACACATGCTTGAAATTCCACTGTTCCCTATTTCACTCCTTAGTGGAGAGGAGAACTCCCTGTATCTCTGGCTGAGATACCAAACATCTGGCAGATCTCTAAATTCCCATGTGACTCAAGGTCATAGAACAAGACACTTCATATTGATGCTGAACTAGGCTTCTGCAATGTAATGGATGTATCTAGTTGCAAATGTTTAAATTGGTTTCAAAAAAAGATGTTTAACAGTTTCTGTTGACACATGCATTATTGTAGACACAAATGTGGCTTATAGGCTGATGGGAGCCTAGCTGGAGAGTGTCACAACAAATATATAAAAATGCTGCTTAGGTTTTGAGGGAAGGATCACATCTGAATCAATCCAGCACTAAATTATCCACTGACAAATCTTGATTGTGAGAATCTTTTGGATGGAATTTAGTAGTGAGCTTGCAAGTGACAGGCAGATCAGCAGCCTTAATGTGAAAATGACTTAGCAATAGGAAAATAGAAATTAAACATTCTTTGCTTTCTACCTTCTTTTCAGGCAGCTTAACACACCTGTTTTCTCTGAGGTAATGTTTTGGAAAGACTAGAAAATTTTTACCACATCCGTAGATGTATTTTACACTGACTTTATAACAGGATACATAACAGCAGAATCTATCGTATGGAATCTAATAGAATCTAATTTATACCTGAAGCAGAGCTAGATGTATAGTTTTCTTAGCTTAATAAGTAGGCCCAAGTGATGAACAAGCTTCTGCACAATGGATTTCACCATATTTAAAACAGATGTAAAACGTGCTCCTTCTCAGAGTACCAGGTGAGTCCCTCTTTATTCTAGTCTGTCCATATTTTTATGCCACATTCATCGTTACATTTGACTGCCTAGAGACTTGAATCTCCTCCAGTTCAGCTTTTCAGGCACGCAGGTGTAGTGATGAGTAGAGATGAGCTGTCATTAAAGCTCAGGCTCTCAGGCTTTGAGATCACTTGCAGAGGTCTAGGAAACTGCCTTGAGAGCCAGGGATCTCAAATTCTGGCCCTGGTGCTCAGGATTAGCAGGAGGAATAACAGCCTTTCCCTCAAAACAGCAGACTCAGGTGGGGTATGTCCTGGGTCAGATACCATGAGATCCCATGAGAGCTGAAAGGTGTCTTTCTGGTTTTTCCTTCTCCATCCCTAATCACTTTCTCCTTATTTCTAGCATGATTTCTTCCACTTCTGACCCCAGGACCATATGCAGGATTTGGCAAACACCTCATCAGCTTTAAGCGAAACATAGTAGGTTCCACAAGGGTCATTTCCAAGGTAACTTCATTTAATCAGAAAATCACTGACTTCCTCTGGATCCAACCCTTGCCCTAATGAGTGGGAAACACAATAACCCAGAGCAGTTTTTTTGGGACACCCCATTGCCAAAGATGCTTAGCAAGTCTGCATTACCTGGGGAGAAACAAGGAAAATTATAATTTAGCAAACACAGGAATAAGGTTTGTGATGAATGTGAGCACTTGCTCATAGATAAGCAGAAACAGTACAGTGGCTTTGCAAATCCCTCCCCAAAGGTTAGTGGTGTTTAATAACACAGGTTCCTCTCTTTGCACCTACTGTTACACTCTGTGCCTTCTAAACTGTACCTCAGTATTTTACTATTTTCTTTGCAAGGCCTAATCTGGAGTTCAGACTACACAGGGGAATAGTGTGCACAGCACAGATTTTATCGTGCTTCCCATCTCAGCTGGCTTTCCAGCAGAAAGGTGATGTAAACACTCTGAGGAGCAGTTTGGTTATATTCAGAAAACAGATTTTTCTATAGGTTTTCTCCCATATCAGTTTGTTTTTATTGGTGTATTAGAATAGAGACAGCATTAAAGAGGATGTGTTTACCTTTGAACAGATCATGAACTTTTGTCAGTTATAATAGATTTAAGAATACATATGTGTGTACAGGCTTATGTGTGCATATATATATGCCAACATACAGCCAACACAAAAACGTGTGTGTGTGTGTGCTTGTAATCTAACAGAAAAGTTTGAGAAGAATATAAATGCTAGTGGAGGGCTACATATATGTTCATTAATAATTGCTTTTTAGATTAAGCACCAGTTTCATGTCCTCCTTCAGTAGTAATTGAATTGAAGTGAGTGTGTCTAAAACACCAACGGTAAACAAAATCCAGTGGACTAGACTGGGCATCCTTTGCAAAGAGAATCCCGTATGTAACTGTGTTACAGCAAGTCATTTTCCTGGGGCCTGACATACAATGTGTTTCTGTGCAGCAAATTTAACAGAGGATATGCAGTTTGCATCGTCTCTTATTTCCTCTTAGCCAGTTTTTCCAGCTAATGGAAAGAGAATGTCATTGGCTTCATCTTTATTCCACCCTCATTCCATCAGGCCCAGACTCTAAGTTGGATGACTCCCAATAGGATCAGGACACATATGGTCAAAACATATCCCTTAAGTAATGCTTCTGAATCAGCACATGCATTTGCAAAATATATTTTTACTGTTAAATTTGTGAGATTAATTTATTGCTCAGCTTACATTTCTTTATGAATAAATATATATGTATACGTTTGCATATATATACATGTATATGTGCATATACATATGAGTAAACCCATTTTCTCTACCCTACTAGACCTCCAGAAGGTGGTGCTTCCAGCTCTCTGTATGTGAGCTGCAAAGAGACGTTTGCTTTTGTATATGTGGTGACAGGAAGTGGGATGAAACAGCTCACATCTGTTAGCCATTAAACAGTGAAATAATAACAACAACAATAATAAAATATTATTTTAGCCAGGCCAACAAGAACAGACATCAGACATAGAAAGCTGAAGGTGAGTCAAAAGAGGGCCCACATCCAGCTGATTTCTTCAAAGGCAAAATACTATGTACTCTTTCCTGGTTTTCAGTTCTGCAAATACTGCCTTCTTGGATCATCATAACATGCCATCAGAATGAGTGGGTTTGAGGATTTCCTGTAGAAAACTATAGCAGTATTCACTTCTGCAGCAGTGTTCTGAGAGGAACAAGCACGGGCCTCAGAAATTTTTGGATTCAGAAAAGCAACACTTTTCTTACATTTCTTCCCACTCACCTTCTGCGCTTTGGTCTGCTGATTTTTCTCCCAGGAAACTGCTGAACAACTGTAAAATGGATTAATTAGAAATGCGTCCCATTTTTTAATAGATACTACCTGAGCGATTAACAAGGGTTGTGAGGGGTTTTTTAATAGTTCTTGTGTGATGTATTGCATCACTAGAGAGAACAAGAGGACTGACTTTCCCTAAAATCTGATCAAATCAATGAGGGTAAAAGAGGTTTCAGAAGATCACGCCTCAGGACATTGCTTTGAGTGATAAAACAATCTATTATTAAATTTAAAGAGAGGGATTGCTCTTTTGCTGATATGCATGATAGTTGTTACCAGATAGCAGCTGCCACTGTAGAAAACTCTGGCAAGCTGAAGGAACATCATGATTAATTGGAGAACTGGTATTCACAGAAAATGGCTGGCTGCCAATGGACTGCAGAAGTAAATAGCATCAATTAAGTCAGCATAGCTAATTTTGTCCTGAGCTAGTAATTACACTCTATGCACAAAGACCTCTTTATTAAAATAATAGAATACTGTCGAAAGTATAAGTGTACAACTGTTGAGTATTATTCAAGCTATTTCTTGATGATTTAACAGAAAAAAAGGATAAGCACTGACTTTTACTGCTTTGGTCACTTTGGCAGATAACTATTGCTACTTGAGTTCTCTATTTTTACTGTTTCTGTTTCATCGATCTGTTTATGTGTAAATAAAAAAGGCAAGCACTTGGTACAGTGTTTTATAAACATTGTTGTGCAAATATTTGGAGCAAATTTGGAACTTAGTTTTAGGCTGCTTGTTTGTTTCATTTTGCAAAGTCTCAGTGTGTTTCTCAAGTCCGAAGTCGGGGATCATGTGGTGGTGATTCAATGGTCGTGTGTTGTTGGTCATGCCTCACTGAGAGGACAGCACTGAGCTTGGCCTCTTAAGTAAAGTGTTCATGTCCCTGTGTTCAGAGGCACAGGACAAAGGGTGTCCAGGACAAACTGTTCCAGGCTTTGAGGACCTGTTGATGCAAGCAGACTGGCAGGAAAGAGTCTTTACCAACCTTTGCTATTTCAGTAGATATCGCAGGGCTCCATGACTCAAAGGCTCCTGTACAGTGGATTGCGCTCGCTCCCGTTTGGCAAGGAATGGTAGGAGAAATGGATACATGTAGCCTTCACTGCTGAGCTCAACTATAATGTGGTGTTGGCTGTTCCCTGAGGAATAGGAAAATGACCCCAATGACAATATCACTGTCTTCTGCAGGTGAGAAGGGAGTGGTCTCCGTGTGTTTACATAGTGTCAGGTCATAACCGTGCAAACATGTACATTCAGTGTTTTAACTGTCTCACGGAGAAAGTCAACAAATTATCTGAGTCCTGGCCAGACTTCAAAAGTTCAGAGGTTTGGTTCAGAAAGAGCTGCAGTCACTGATCCAAAGTTTATAAAAGCTCTCCAGATTTTCTGAGACTGTAAAACTGGGCTGGAGCAGCATTTTTCCTGTAGCTTTCAGCACTTCTGTTTCCCGTCCTAGCTGGACAGTGGAATTGAAAAAACACTTCTTCAGAAATTCCAAGAGCTTAAGAACATTTGGTCCCAGTCTGGTTCTAAAAATGAGTAAAGATCTGGGAGGCTGTCTGGTGGGGTCATATCTAACCCACCTAGTCTGTCCTGTTTTGTCTGTAGCTACCTTCAGAATGAGTGGTATTTTTGTAGCTGGGGTCTGGTGCGACACTCAGTGTGCACCCTAACAAACCGGCTGGTTGTCTTTTCCCAGCTGCTTAGAGGTTCCTGTTGATATTAAAGCTCTTGATTCAGAAGCAGATTCTGTTTAGTCTTTTGTAGTTAACACTGTTCTTTGGTGAAGAAAGAGCCTAACAGTTGGACAGCTGCAATATTGCAATGTCAATGGGGAGTCTTAAATTTCAGAATAGTAGAAAGCATGTTCCTAATGCCTTGGTGTTTCAGATAGGAAAACGCTGTTTATAATATCACATGACCAAGGCAACGGCTAATCAAGTCATGGGAAGAAAATAAATTTAATCTCCTGCTATTAACTCTTTCACAACACTGCTTTGGGATTATGCTGTAAGGACTATTTATTCATCCTTTTTCTTCCTGCTTGGAAAATGCTTGGGTTTTTCCCGGAGGGTAGCTACAAAAGTACTGGACCACTGCAACAAGTGGGTCAGACACCAGCATGCTTCATATGTGCCAGCGATGACCACTACAGGGGCAGCAGCCTAGGCCCTATTGCTCCAGCTGAAAGAGAATTTGTCATTTCCATTTGGTCAGGCTAAATAAATATATGTTTAGCCATTCTTACCTAAATCTAGGGCCTTTTTAATTTTTTTAGTTCATTGTGAAAACTAGACTTTTCTTGAAGTCCTGGGGAGTGAGGATTAGTATTAGTATACTATTAGTTTCTACTGCCACTAAAAGACAACTAGCTAACATACCCTTGTAAGAAATTTCAGGTATGCAGAGGTAGGCAGGCTTTCGCAGAGACCCCTGAAGCCACAGATTCCAGTTCTGCCCTTCAAACTTAAAAACAATTGAATTGCAGAGATATTTGTATTGAGAGGAGAGAGAGAATTGTTAAGCCAATTACAAAGAGAGGAGAAATTTAGCATTCAGTTCTGGATCCGGGCTCAGATATTAAGCAGTTCAGAAGATTTTGGATCCGAGACTCTGATATGAGTTCGTGCCTGTTACTGTGTGCATTAAGAAACTTCCTGCAACTATGCTCATGCCTTCACTGAGGAACAGATACTATACGGGGCTTCTGGGATCCTTCTGCAGGAACAGGCTGCAGCTGCATGCAGCCTCCGACTCCTCCAGGGACACCACGTATATTCCATAAGAAGGAGCTCTAAGAGATATTTATTCTCACCAAGACAGAAATCTTCCTGTACTTTCCCAAGGGATTGAGTGCTGCCTAAATACTTCAGATCTTGGAAAAATCCCTTAAAACCTTATCTGCAACTTTGAACCAACTGGCACCTTTCTTTTCATCCCAGGAAGAATTTTCTAATAAGTTTTCCTAACTGTTTTTGGAATCCAAGATAGTCAGGTTTATATCACTGTAATAGTACCTCTGCAGAGTCTACCACAATTTTCCTTTATCCATCTTTAAATAACTACAGTAGTAACTTCCAAGAAATCTAAGCATAATTCATATTTGTGTAGTACTTAGAACTCTTTAAGTCAAAGGGAGTCTACAAATGCAGTGTTCACTCAATTGGGTACGTTTCCTTGCGATGGACAGAAAGTCAGTTTAGGCAATGAACTGTGAATGGCAGTTGCCACTTAGTCATGTCAAAAAATCAGCATTTGGCTTAGCAGAGATAATTTTGTGGAGTGAAACTGGATTTCATGTTGTGTTAAATAAATATGACACTTTAAGCTTTATTTTATACTAATAGTGAAAGTTAAAAAATACTAGCTAGTTAATAAAAGTAATGTACAATTTTACACACTCATCACAAGATTTTTTACCAATTGCATGTTATTTGGACTCTGAAAGTAGGAGGCATTGGGATTAATATTGTGTTTGGCCTTATAATGGCCTCTTACAGAGATGAATTTGAACCTTAGTGAATATAATTTTGCCTCTTTCACTTTTATTCCATATTGCATTTTACTCCAGTTTCAACCTTCTCATATGCTTGGTTAAAAAAAGTTGGTGTAGTAGTAACTCTGAGAGATTCAGCAAGACTTCCCACTAAAAATATTATGCATATGCACTACATGTGCAAGTCCACATTAAAAGAACATTATTAAGGTTTTTGAGGCAAGTAATCATGAAAGTGGAGTTTGAGACTACATGTATAATTTCAGTTCAGGTCATGCATTTGCATTTTCATCATATAGTTTGTTTTTAAGTCACAAGTCCCTTCCATTTTTCAGCACACAAGATATGTTGGCTCTAGGGTTTGCACCAGAGCTGTGAAGTCAAGAAGGCTAGTGCCTTTGGATGTGAATTCAAAGACTGTATCATCATCTGCGTCAAGTGAGGCAGAGGACTACTGGAAGAGAAAGGATGATCTCTGCCCATCTGTCTCTGAGAATTCCCATGAGATGACACTAAGTCACTAAAACCAGACTTTATCAAACATGACTGAGAATTTTGCATTTCTTATTTCTGGATCCCATGTTTAGAGGTGCAGCAGAAGGCAATAGGACCTGTACTTTGGGCATATAAGTATTGTGAAAACTTAAGTCCCATGTGTCACAACTAAAAAAAATGAAATAGCTACTGTTATTTCAGCTGCAAAATGGAAACTATACTGTGAAAATAATTAATATATATGAAACACTCAGATACTATTGTATTGGATATGACACAGAAAGTCTTGAGGAAATTAATAAAGCTATCTTGAGAGCAGTTTTTGACTAAAGGAAAGCATGTAAAGGCCATGATCACACACTGAAGAGTAAGTCAAAACAGTCAACTGAACGTTGGTTTTTTTGTGAGCACTTTTCATTCCCAATTCACAAAATTATATTGTCATTTCTGACTTTCACAGCATTTGACTTGGCAACTTTAACACTTTTTATGTGTCACACATGTACTGGGAGAAAAGTGCTATAAATTCATGGTCAGGTCTTTTTTTTTTTTTTTTGGTATTCTTACTTCTCAATGTCATGAAATAACTCAGCACAGCCCAGTTTCACCTCACCTTTAAAAGAAATACAGTATTTTAGATGTGGTTTTGTACTTAGTGAAGAACGTAAATTTGACATAGAAGAAGTTCTTTTCAGGGAAAGTTTGGTGCTAGCAGCTTTCAGAAATAACTGTTTTTTCTCATCTGAAGCTGAGTAAAAATGAGCTACATTTAGAAATACAGCTGACCACCTCCTGTGAAGATACCAGCACTGTTTCTTTAACTCTTAAAACAATGTGGGGCAGTCAATCAGGAGGGAATGGGAGCAGGGAGAGATCAAGGGAAAAACTCCTCTCAGTGAAGCAGAGGGTGAGAAAAAGACCACCTCTATGGGAAGTGCTGTTTTCCTCATACCAGCAATGTTTCTTGCTCCACGTTGGAAGATAATGTTTCATTCTTGACAATTGTCATATGCTGCTGCCAAGGGAGGAAGGAGGAAATAAGGCAAAGAAAAAAGAAAAAAAAGAAAGAAAGAGAGACCTGTCCATGGAAAGGGGATAACAGCTTTAACAGAGCTCGCAGCAGAAACCCGCATGCATCCCCATGCACTGATTGCCCTGAAACAACCGGGCACAGCCACAGCCACAGCCATGCACAATATCCTGCTGGGCCTCCAGCTGGAGCTTGGTCCCCCTCAGAAAGGACAGAGGTCTTCAAATTGCCACTCAGTTATCCAAATTACCTGCTTTTCCTCATAAACCAACAACATTGTTCTCTTCTACAGGATCTTATGCTGAGTTACCAAGTAAGGGGGTGTCTGCTGAGGATAAATAAAGGGAATATTCTTACAGAAGTATTTAAGCTGTACTCAAAATGCTGAAGGTGGCAGGGGCTCTGGACTTTAGTTATCATCTTGCAATGTTTTTCTCCTTAGAAAGTTGTTTTTGCACAAGAAACTTGCAGGATCAGGCCACTGTTCACACAGACCTACATGCTGTAGCCCTACAGCCTACTGCACAGCCATTCATTTTTTTGGTGAGAAGTGGTGATAGCAAGCAGTTACCTTGGCACAGTTTTACCTAACCAAGGTGAAGTGTAGTACTTTTTCAGGTATGCCACATACTAGGTGAGCAGGGGGGCTCCCCAGCTTTCCCAAAGGAAAGCCAAACTTCCAAAACTGTCAGCCACGTTTACTTCAGGCCTAAGAACTGGAGATATCAGGGTCTGGGAGGAACAAGAAGAGGGTGAGAGAGACTAGAAAGTAATTTTCTTTAATCTCCAATGGACATTTGATGAACTTTGTTGATTTCCTTTGACTTTCTTTTCTCCTTTTCTTCTTCATATTTTTAACATCGTATTTGGGGAATGAGGAATAATAGATCTAGGGTGTTTTCCACCACTTTGAGGGAGATGTTAACAGCAGTATATCAGAAAGATGGAGAAATATGTTTCTCTGTCTTTCCAGTGGTTGTCTCTCTGACCGTGTACTTTTGCGTAAGCAAAAGTCTAAATAGAAGAAATGAAATGGCAGAGATGCAGTGTTGGTGTCTTCATTGAACTCTCTGGCTGAGGTTCCCTAAAGGTCGTTTGACCACCTCTGTTTGACTGTTCAAAGTAAGAAAATGTCAAAACTTACTGTTGCCAAATTCTTTTCTACTAGAAAACTAAACTAGGAAAATAAAACCCACTCATGGTCAGCATAGGCTTGACCTAGTAAGAAACTAAGTCTCATAGGTAACGGATGAAAATGTCTGTGCGAAAAGTCCAAATATTGTACAAAAACAGATTACAGTTGACAACAGGCTGATCGTGGTGACAGCAAGCAAGTAATTGTTTCAGAGTCTTTGTACTTATTTGCTGTGATTTCATCACCCTGTTAACACTTAGACCGTGTTTCTGTGTAGCCATTTCTATTACATACTCCATCCGTTCACCAGCTCCGTTTCCTTGTTCTGGCTGCTTTGGGCACCAGGTTTATTTTTGGTGGTTGTTTAAGCTGATGAAGCACATAACCTTGGATCAACACAGTGTTTCAGATTTATCTCTCAATATTGCCTATTTTTCTTGACTAGGAGAACCTGGGGTAAACAGTACACATAGTAGTAGTGAAATGCAGTACAGATTGCCTCTTCAACAACTCACACAGTGTATTTTGTTATAGAAAAAATAAATACATTGGGCAGACAAGAAAATTGCTTGCAGCGATGAGTGGGAGTTTACAAACTAAAGAGCTTTGATTCCTGTGTCCTCTAGTTGCACTAAATACCAAAAGATAGTATCACAGTGTAGCATAAATGAAAACACTGAAAGCAACTCATTTGTTTGTTTATTACTGTTTTGTTTAAAGTTATGGATACACATGTTCCACTCTGGATGCTTATAGCATTGCATAAATATGGTTTTGCCTGGGTAGGTTTCTTTCTTATTTTTTTTGAGCCACAAATTATAATGTTTATCATGCTGATGAAGCAATGGTTGGGGGACAAATATGATATTAAAAATAGACTTGGATTTCCCAATCATCTGAAGTGCTGGCTTACAAGCCCATGCAGCAATGTTGATTTGTGGGTAGTTAATTTTCTTGGCCATTGTTTCTCTACTGTGTGATGCTGTGAGGTTATTTCTAGGCAAAATGAAATATACAGTTAAACATAGTAAGAGAATTGTATGGTAGAAAATGTTCTTGGCACACACACACTACTCAGAATGAGTACATAACGTGCACTTGAATGGACTAGCTGTTTTTTGTTTGTTTTTCCATTGGCAAGCCAAGAAATAAAACACAATCCATTTTGAACTTAATTCCCCCCCTCCTTTTTTTTTTTTTAAGATTATGATACAAAATCTTCTTTTCCTTTGGATGCAGTTCCAAGACTCTGGAGCGAAAGCTTACTTAAGTGATATTTCCATCACTTTACAGATGTTACTTATTCACTTTTCAATCCAGTTCAAAAATCTTAAAAGATCCAGATATTTGAGAAAACAAAAAATGATTTCCCTATGCAGTTTTGAATTCAGGTTTTGATCCTGATATAAATATAGAGGTGAAATTCACCAGGGGACAGAGGCCAGCAGAAAGCCAAGCACAAACACTATGTTTTGCCATGTTTGCGTGGGGAAATACTCAGTACCTCCTTCATCGCTTCAGGTTCGCAATACCTGGAGCTGAGACAGATGTGCTTAGACAGAGCAGAGAGCATAAGGTGGGGCTGGACTTGGGTTGGACTCAATGCCTGAGGGCTGGAGTCAAGGCTAATTGAAATAGAAAGGAGGTTTTCCTTTTATTTCATTGGTCTTTGGACCAGCCTCAGATTATCTGGCCCTAACTCATTTGCTCAACAGGGACAGAGACTGTGGATGCTGTTCCAATACATGAACTGGAGCTGCTGATTTAGAAGAGATACAACTTACTCCCAGGCTGTTTTCCTTCAGGAAATCAGATTGTTTGAACTTTTAAAGGGTGAAACCAATTTTATGCACAGCAAGTAAAAGACAGAATTAAAGCATTCCTGGTACAACAAAATTTAATTTGCAGGGCTTTTTAAACATTGTCGAGCTAAAGAGAAGTTGTGGCACAGCATCCTGTAATATGAGATTATTTCCCATCATTCTAGGAATATATTCTCTTATTATTCTGCCTTGAAATGGAAATACTTGGAGATGGATACAAGCAGGATTTAGTGTATGATTTCTAGGTACAAAAAAGTCACTTCTTGGAAGAGGTGACTAATAATTTTCTTTATAAAAAAGGAGGGAATAGTTAAAGAATTCAAGTGACTTGGGCAATTTGCATGTTTAACACCTTATATTTTCTTCTCTTTTTATCTTTACCTACATACGTAACAGAATGGACATCCTCTTTTACCGTGGAATTTTGCATTTATTCTTCCACCTAGACGATTTTTTAAAAAACTCGATTTGTATAACTGTCTTCCTTTTTCCATCAGGCACAAAGTATCTTTGGTACAAATGTGGATGTAGTCAGACTAGGATCAGAACTCTCTGTGTTTTGGGTTCATGCCCTAGACTGGAAAAAAATGGTTAATAAGTTGCAGAAAACAGATTGGGTTTACTCTTGTGACACAACAGTTAGAGATTTCTGTCTGCTGTTGCTCAGGCTGTCAAATGTTCCTAGAAACAGCAGTTAAGCAAACTGATAAAAAAGGGGATTAAACAAAAAGAAGCAGCAAGTTGAATAAGGTCAGCAATACAGATTGGACACCTAAAGAAAAAAAGTCACTGCGTTCATATGTATTCTTTGTAGAAAACCAGATGTGGAAAATCATCCGTTTTCTAACCAGGCTGTGCTAGCAATTTTGTAATTCCAGGGTTCTTTTACTCCTCCCTCCTGTCCCCAGCAGTGCTTCAAAATTAGCTGTAATTTTCATGGTTCAGTTATTAGAGTATGAAATGCATAAGGTTTGGCGGGGAGCAACAATGAACCCTAAAATTAAGCATTTAGTACTGAAATGTCTATATTATCCTGGATAAATATGCCTATATTTTTGTTGGATGGATTCAAGAGAGCTAAACAGGCTGGGAAAACCTGAAGTCTCCTAAAACTAACTAGGTGAGGGGAACGGAAAGCAGTTACTTGACTCAAGTGGTGGTTGGAGAGTGGGGAGAGCAATAAGGAGAAAACTGAGCAAGACACTTGAGAGATGCTGTAACAGAGTTGGAATATGGGGTTAATATCAGAGGGTTAAGAGGTGGAACTGCTTATTCTCTCTCTCTTTATACTCTCTGTTCCTTACCTTTGGGCTGCATTATCTTGCATTCATATTTTCTGGACAACACTTTTTTCCTTTTTTCCTTTTCTCACCAGCTATCACACTTGACCCTATTGACATTCTATTTCTATACATCTCACAGCAGCTTTTGGACCCAGATAAAACCTGGATGTTGCCCTATTCATTACAGCAGAGGACTTCAACTTGTGCTGAAGGCCATAACTATTCAGAGAAGCACTTGTTTTAAATTTCAGGTGCACACTTAGGTCCCACATGGAGCCCTAAGGTATTCACTAGCAGAAAAGAATATGAATAGGGGTTTTGTTACTATAGGTAGAAGAGTAAGTGGCTGCCTACATAAATGCCTCCAGCAGTCCTCATTCTGGAAACCCCTTTGGGCTGAGCACTGGGCTGGTGGTTCTGTCTCTGTTATTGCGGTATTCTGACCAAGAACAATTGTATGAGATAATGTCATAGGCAAGATATGCAGTAACTTGTATTTCTGTTTGCCACATTGTTTCCTAGTCTTTTTCTCTTTCAAACTTGCATTCTCTGTAGTGAGAAGTTTGACTTCTCTCCAGAGTGCTCACAGATATTTCTGATTGAAAGGAACTTCCCTTCATCCACACTTTGTTCTTCACCTGGTATCTCTTTTCTTCTTTCTTTTGTCTTTTTCAGGGGCTAACCTGAAATAGAAAGAACTCCTGCTCTGTACTGTGCTTGCTGTTTTCCTTCCTGTACTCATTACCTCTGATCTCTTGTGGCTATATTCACTTGTTCTGGCTATGGAGTGTTGTTCTATCCAGTGCATCAAACTTACTTTTCATGTCCCATATGTTCAGCAGCAGCAGCTGATATCATTTACTGGGGCTGTATCCTTTGCGAGTGTACTTCATTTTCCAGCATATCAGGCAGGGTCCTGCCCCCTTCCCTTTTACATAGCCAAAAAGGCTGCATCCTGCTGACCAAGGCAACTTGGTTACACAGAGGCTGCAACAGGAGAAGTTGTGTATGCTACTTACAAATGACCCACCAAAGCTGGTGGGGATGTGGAGAATTGTAGTAGAAATGTTAAAATTAGTATCTTAGGAGAGTAAATGGATAAGTCTGGTTGCAGAAACACCAGAATGAGTAGACAGCTGGACAAGGGTTACGAGAATGGCATGTGCTGCTGGCAGCTGGATTAGCAGGTCATCAGGATCCTAGCACACATGTGAGTGCAGATTTTCAGGTCACCCAGTCTGGGAGACAAGGTAGAGTGATGACTCACAAAGGTGGAACAGAATGGAGAGATTAATCACTGTCACCCCCTGAAGGGTACAAAAAGGCACATCCCAAACCAGCACAGGGCCGCCAATTGAGGAAGAGGAGGAGACATGAGGAGGAGTTGATAGTCGACAGGTCCTCTGTGTCACTGCAGAGAAGCCTGGACAGGACACCTGGATATGAGCATCTGGGTGCTTGTATGCTGGACAGACCACTCATGTGCATCAAGCCTTAGCACTTGTGAGTGGGTGTGGGCATATGAGGGTATGACTGAAATCAGCTTTGTTTTAAAATAAAAGCTCCCTTCTCCTACAAGTTCTTGCGTGATTTGCTGTATTGTTGCTACAGCACTACAGCATTATTTCCTGCAAGTGGGGCAACTTTGCCATCTCAGGGATGGCAGGGAGTTGAGCTTCCCCTGGGACAGCTCTGGCCCTAACCCAGCAGTGGGAGGAGGAAAAAGGAGGACAGTAGCAGGTAGTCCTCTAGCACGCACACAGGGCAGAGACAGTGCGAGTCTCCATGTCATAGGCATGGGGGCCGAAAACCTTATTAGGCCACCAGCTTCACCTTTTACAGTGAAACTGGGGCCTGGACATTAGTCCTGACATCCAGGACTCTGACATTACCCCCTCTGTGCTGCCAGAGTGCTTTCCTACTCCTGGAAGGAGTAGGAAAATGCTCTTTCTCAATGAATACTACCGACTCCAGCTAGGGCACACTGCCACGCTTTTATCATTTTCTGGATAAAGCAGGAAGAAGAGACTAGTATTCTGCAGAGAGGGAGAATGCAAGAATGCCTCTTGATGACAGATGTGTCTTTAATGCTGGAACATACAGTACTTGGCACAAGTTGCACCCTATTTAGCAAGTCTGGGCTTCCTTAGGTGAGCTGATTTGCAAGGTGCTACTCAGTAATCTGAAGTCTTAGCAAATTACATTCCTTCATAAAGTCTTACAGCAAAACTGGAAACACTTGAAAACCTGACTATCGTGTTCCCCATTTTCATTTGAGGTAATAGCCATATAATTTCCTCCTCTTAAGTGTCAGATTCCAGATGATTCGCTGTGTTTTCTAGCTAGACAAAACATTTGATCATGTCTGATTTAGAAGCAGAAGAGCGTTCACAAACACAAAAACATGCTCCTGAGAGGATCTAAAGTAAGGAGCTCAGGGCCTACAGATCCTAGTTTTTAGATACTGGACACCAAGGTATCAAGGTTGCCTCTTTACTAAAGGAGTTAAAGGCTGCAGATAGATTAGATGGGCACTTCCAAAACCATCAGCATACTGAACAAGGAACCCTTAGTAGGACCACAGCAGCTTATAGTCAGCCCATAAAAAACACAAAGCTCTTCAATTTTAAGTCAAGGCTATAGAGAATTGTTTGTGTTTGCTCTGAAACCACAGACTGGAGCCCCCTTTTGAGGCAGATGCTCTGACATAGAAAGACAGGCAATTTAGCTGGAGCTCCAGTTCCAAAGTGGAGTATTAGTTTAGCTGTAGGTGGTTTGTAGGAATACTTGTATTCTATGTCCAAGGCCATTGCAATCCTAAATTGCAATTTTTTTCTCCAACAACATGTGTAACTGGCGTTTCAGAAATATGTAAACTTACACTAAATGGATCTCTTTCAAAATGACTGTTAAAAATTAACTCACTTTCATGGCACCTTTAGAGGTTAGTTAAAGTTTAAGTCCCATTAAGAGACATTAGAGTGAGACACAAACGTCATGACATGTGCAAGGCCGCTTAGTTGTTGGAACAGAGTATCTCATAACAACAGGGAATGAGATGGTCTGGCTGTCTTCTGTATTCATCTCATGCTTCCTTCAGTTCCACTGTCCCATAGCACATTGTATGTGACTTTAAACCTGCAAACACTTTTGCCCAACTAGCAGCCCCTCAGTCAATGGTCTCATTCAGCTGTC